>NW_024361163.1:0-246 GCF_014805655.1 Passer montanus | reverse complement strand
AAAAATTCCATCAGAAGTTTGCAGGTTTTGAGCAGAACTACTTCTATTGCCATTAGAAAGGTTGAAGCCTTTAATTTTATTTTTCTCTCTCTCTCTGGGGATATTTGACCACCTTTTCTTCTTTTCCCTGCCTTCCCACACCTGCAGTTTTTCTTTCCTTTGTTTCTCCTTCTTAGAGAGAAGAGAAGAACATGCATTTTTTTCTCTTTTGAGGGAAACTGCAGTTGGGAAATGATGAGTCAAGAG
>NW_024361162.1:0-246 GCF_014805655.1 Passer montanus | reverse complement strand
GGGTGAGACCCCCGAGGGAGGTTTTGGGGGCTGCGATTTTGGGGGTAAAGACCCCCAATTTGGGGGAGAAAGACCCCCGAGAGAGGGGGTGGGGTCGAGATTTTGGGGTGAGACCCCCAATTTGGGGGAAAGACCCTCGAGAGGGGGGGTCTGGGGGTCGCGATTTTGGGGGTAAAGACCCCCAATTTCTGGGGGAAAAGACCCCCGAGGGCGGTTTTGGGGGTCGCGATTTGGGGGTGAGACCCC
>NW_024361161.1:0-246 GCF_014805655.1 Passer montanus | reverse complement strand
CTGGGGCCCGGGCCGAGCCCGCCGAGCCCCGCCGGGCCTGAGGCGGCGGCGATGGGCGGCGGGCGCTGATCCCGCCCCGCTCCCGCAGCCAGGCGCCCGCCATGGAGGAGGAGAGCATGGAGGAGGAAGGCGGCGGCGAGGCTATGATGGACGACCAGAACCACAACAACTGGGGCGCGGGCGGTTACGGGCGGCACCTGCTCGGCGAGCGGCTGCTGCCGCCGGCCGGGCCGCCGCGCCCCGCGG
>NW_024361160.1:0-246 GCF_014805655.1 Passer montanus | reverse complement strand
TCCCTGCTCCTCAGCCCAGGGAACCTCCCAGCTAAAAGCAGAGCAGAAAATGTGTTTTAAAGCCAGCAGGGCAGGCAGATGCTGGGCTGGTACCTGGCTCAGCTCAGAGGCACAGCCTGTCCTGAGGCCCCTCTGCCCACAGAATAAATCTGCTTTTCTGCCCATTAACATTTGCCAGTCACTTCACAATGTCCAGATGTAAAAATCTGTCAGACTGAAAAGAATAATTTTGTTCAGACACTGCTC
>NW_024361159.1:0-246 GCF_014805655.1 Passer montanus | reverse complement strand
ATCTGAATTCTTGTTAGCTTGAAGGAGGTGTGTTATCCTAGTTAGCCAGGACTTTTGTGATTCTTAAAAAATTTTATTGTGAAGTCTGTTTAATTAGTTAAAAAATGTTCAACTGTCATCATAGCTGGTTTAATTTAGATCTGTGTTGGCTGAAAGTAAACAATTCTGGTAAATTAGCTCACTGCACCTGCAGAAAGGAACTCCAAAGACCCATACCCCTTAGAACTCAATCAATAGCTGAAGAAC
>NW_024361158.1:0-246 GCF_014805655.1 Passer montanus | reverse complement strand
CTCTCAGGTAAAGATATGGGAAAGGGAATAACAGTTATTTATTAGGAAAGTTAAAAATACAGATGCAATAGTACATTGCCAACAGAACCACAGGTAGTGGAGGACAGAAAACAGGCAAAGTCTTGGAAAAGATGGGGTCACTCACAAAGACACATTTTTTGTAAGAAATGGACTTTAAGAAGCCTCAAAAAGCCCTGCCACAAAATCACAAAATGTGCCTAGATCCACACCTCTATTCCCTATGGC
>NW_024361157.1:0-246 GCF_014805655.1 Passer montanus | reverse complement strand
GGGGTCCCGGGGGGGTCCCGGGGGGTCCCTGAGCCCCCGGCGCGCCCCCAGACTCGAAGACGCTGTCGGAGGCGGAGCGGGAGCGGCGCTTCGGGCTGCTGGAGGGGGCGGGGGGCTGGCTGGGGTGGGCGCTGCAGGTGCTGCCCCCCGCCCACATCTCGGCCTGCATGCTGCAGCGGTGAGACCCCCCCCAAAAACCCCGAGTTCCGGCGGGAGTCCCCCAAAAAAACCCAAATTCTGGGGAGA
>NW_024361156.1:0-246 GCF_014805655.1 Passer montanus | reverse complement strand
AAGCAAGTGTGGACCCCAAGATCGCAGTTGCACTCTTCCGCAAGGAAAGTGGTCGGTCGGGGGAAGCGGGTGAAAAACTCGCTAAAAGCGCACACATACACCAACCCAAAATCCTGGGAATTAGGGGAGGAAAGAGGGGTGTTTTTTGATCATGGGCTGGATCAGAGGAAGGACAAAAGGTCCTTTGATGACCAGGAACAAGCGAACCTTGCTGGAGCCAGGGAAAAGGTAAGAGAGCTCTTCTTT
>NW_024361155.1:0-246 GCF_014805655.1 Passer montanus | reverse complement strand
AGAGCCGCGGAGGGAACGGAACGGAACGGACAGGTGAGGGACGGGACACCTGGAGACACCTGGGACAGGTGAGGGACACTGGGGACACACCTGGGGGACACCCAAGGGACACGGGAACAGGTGAGGGACACCTGAGACACCTGGGGACTCACCCGGGACAGGTGAGGGACAGGTGGGACACCCGGGGACAGGTGAGGGACACCTGGGGACACCTGAGGGGGGGGCGACACACCTGAGACACACCTG
>NW_024361154.1:0-246 GCF_014805655.1 Passer montanus | reverse complement strand
GGGGAGATTTTGGGGAGGGGTCCTGAGGGGGGTCTGGGAGAGTTTGAGGAGGGGTCCTGGTGAAAGTTTGAGGGATTTTGGGGAGGGGTCTTGGGAGGGTTTTTGGCAGGTTTTGGGGATTTTGGGGAGGGGTCTAAGGGTGCTGGGTGGGCTCTGAGGGGGATTTGGGGAGATTTTAGGGAGGAATTTGGGGAGGGGTCTTGGGGAAAGCTTGACAGATTTTGGGGAGGGGTTTTGGGGGAGATT
>NW_024361153.1:4424-4953 GCF_014805655.1 Passer montanus | reverse complement strand
GGGCCGCGGGGACAGCGCCATGGCACCGCCGGGTGTCACCGCGGGAGTTGTCACCCGGCCTGGGGACACCGACCGCGGGGGTGGCACTGGGAGGGACTGGGAGGGCCACCTATGGGGAGGTGACACGCGTGTCCCCACCGCCGAGGCGTCACCCCCGGGGACATCCGGGGGGGAGGAGTTTGGGGTTTTTTGGGGGTTTTTCTTTTCCTGGAATTGATTCCCCAAATGTCCCAAAGCCACCGGGAGGTGCCACCACCGGGAGCTGCCACCACCCGGAGGTGCCACCACCAGGAGGTGCCATCAAGAAGTGTCACCAAAACCGAAAGAAAAACAACAACAAAAAAACCCCAGCCAAAATCTCTCAAAAAATAATTTTAATTGTCGATTTTAGTCACCGATTCCCATCGTTCCCATCACTCCCAGTGCTCCCAGTTTGCCCAGTTAAGGGGAGCACCCACGCCCGGTAGCGGTGGTTGAGCCGGGGGTGCCCGTGCAGCCCCCAGCGCGTGCCCAGTGTCACACCAGTGTC
>NW_024361153.1:0-3842 GCF_014805655.1 Passer montanus | reverse complement strand
TGGGTCATGGTGGCCATGGCTGGGTGACAGTGGCCACGGCTGGGTGACAGTGGCCATGGCTGGGTCATGGTGGCCATGGTTGGGTCATGGTGGCCATGGCTGGGTGACAGTGGCCATGGCTGGGTGACAGTGGCCATGGCTGGGTGACAATGGTCATGGTGGCCGTGGAGGGACGTGTCACCACACCTGCAGAACCCGTGGCCACCAACACCAGCTCAGCGGGTGTCCCCGTGCCACCAGAGACAGGGACCCCCCCCGGCACCAGCCCAGGCCCCCGCTGTCCCCGCGGTCACTCACGGCCCCTCGCTGGATGTCACCGTGTGCGTCCCCGTGTCACAGAGCAGCCGCACCCCGTTCAGCCCCGTGTCGTCCCCGAAGAAGCCCTGGTAGGGCTGCACCTGCAGCGCCCCAGAAGTGTCACCCGCGTGTCCCCAGAGCCACCCATCGCCCCTCACGGGTGTCCCCTTGTCACCCGCCTGTCCCTAAACCCTCCTGTCACCCCCTCGTGTCCCCAAACCTGCCCGCCACACCAGTGTCACACCAGTGTCCCCAGTGTCCCCAGTCACCAATCCCAGTGATCAATTCCCATCATCCCATCACTCCCAGTGTTCCCAGTTTGCCCAGTCAGGGGCAGCAGCCACACCCAGTACCTGTGGTTGAGCCGGGGGTGCCCGTGCAGCCCCCAGCGCGTGCCCAGTGTCACACCAGTGTCACACCAGTGTCCCTGTCACCATTCCCAGTGTCCCCAGTCACTGACTCTCAGTGTTCCCATCACTCCCAGTGCTCCCAGTTTGCCCAGTTAAGGGGAGCAGCCACACCCGGTACCTGTGGTTGAGTCTGGGGTGCCCGTGCAGCCCCCAGCGCGTGCCCAGCGCCCCTTGGGGACACGGCCGCGCGTAGAACACGCGTCGCACGCGCGCGTGCAGCAGCGCCATGGCGCAGAGCGCGCACGGCTCGCGCGTCACGAACACGTCGCAGCCCGACAGCAGGTACCCGCCCGTGACGTCGCCCGTGACGTCACCCGTGACGTCACCCGTGTCACCCGCAGGGGTGGCACCGGGGCCCTCGGCCGCCCCCGGGATGACGAGACCCGTCAGGTCCCTGGGGACGCCAGCCGGGGACAGGAAACCCGGGGGGACGGCAGGGACGGTGACGTCATCGCTGTCACCACGGGTGGCATCAAAGGTGGCACCAGAGGTGGCACCGGGGTCCTTGGTCACTCCTGGGGTCACATGACCCGTCAGGTCCATGGGGATGGTGGCCGTGGTGACGTCATCGGTGTCACCTGGGATCTTTGTCGCTCCTGGGGTCACGTGACCCGTCAGATCCATGGGGATGGTGGCTGTGATGACGTCATCGGCGTCACCTGGGGTGGCACCGGGGTCCTGGGTCGCTCCTGGGGTCACGTGACCCGCCAGGTCCATGGGGACATCGCAGGTGGCATCAGAGTCCATGGTGACGTCAGCGATGCGGGGGTTGGCGATGACGTCATTGCTGTCACCAGGGGTGGCCCCGGGGCCCTCGGCCACCCCCGGGATGTCACCGCTTCGGTTGGTGGCCGTGGGGACGTCCCTGGGGTTGGTGTCACCCACGGTGACGTCACCGTGGTTGGTGATGACGTCACCGCCCCCCAGCCTGGCCACCTTGGCCCCGCTGCCGCCGTCCCCTCCCGTGTCACCGCTGTCCCCGGGGTGTCCCCTGCGCCGCGCCCTCCCCGCGACGTCACTGCGCCCGGTGACAACGCCACCGTGCCCTCGGTGACACCGCGCTGTCCCCGTGACCTCACTGTCCCTGTCCCCAGTGTCCCCTGGCCCTTTGTGACCAGACCGCGTTGTCCCCATGCTGTCCCTTGTTTCTTGGTGACACCGCGCTGTCCCCATGTCCCCAGGGTGACACTGTGGTGTCCTGCTGTCCCCAGGGTGACACGGCGCTGTCCCCATGCTGTCCCTGTCCCTGCTGTCCCTGGGGTGACACGGCGCTGTCCTGGTGTCCCCAGGGTGACACCGCTCTGTCCCCGTGTCCCCGCTGTCACTTTGCCCAGGGTGACACGGCGCTGTCCCCGTGTCCCTGCTGTCCCCAGGGTGACACCGTGCCATATCCCTGCTGTCCCTGGGGTGACACGGCGCTGTCCCCGTGTCCCCACTCTCCCCAGGGTGACACGGTGCTGTCCTGCTGTCCCCAGGGTGACACTGTGGTGTCCTGCTGTCCCGAGGGTGACACCGCGCTGTCCCCGTGTCCCCAGGGTGACACGGTGCTGTCCTGGTGTCCCCAGGGTGACACCGCTCTGTCCCCATGTCCCCGCTGTCCCCGCGCCGCGCCCGTGCCACGCGGGCGATGCAGTCCATGGCGGCGTGCCGCAGCGGGTGCCCGCTGTCCCCCGTGCTGTCCCCGCTGTCCCCGGCGCTGTCCCCGCTGTCCCCGGCGCTGTCCCCGCTGTCCCCGCTGTCCCCTTGTCCCCGCATCCAGCAGCTGGACGGGGCCGACGACGGCGCCCGGGGGACAGCGGGGGCCGCACCACGGCCACAGCCCGGCCGCCCGCGCCGCCGCCGCCTCGGGACCCGGCCACGGGACACGCGCGGGGACACGGACACGGAACGGGACACCCAGCGCCGGGTCACCCACGGGGACAGGGGGGACAGGGGACACGGGGACAGGGGACACGGGGACAGAGTTGGACATGGGGACAGGGGATGTGACACCCAGGGCTGGCTCGGACACGGCCTCGGTGACCAGCAGGGCACTGGTGGCACTGGGGACACTGGGGACACTGGAATCACCAGTGGCACTGGTCAGACTGGTGGCACTGGGGACACTGGGGACACTGGAATCACCAGTGGCACTGGTCAGACTGGTGGCACCGGTGGCACCGGTGGCACTGGTGGCATCACAGGCACGGGGAGCAGCGGAGTCCTTGGGGGAACTGGGCAAACTGGTGGCACTGGGGACACCAGAATCACCAGTGGAACTGGGCAGACTGGTGGCACCGGTGGCACTGGGGACACCGGAACCATCACTGGGACTCAGGGCACTGCTGGCACTGGAGTCACTGGTCATACTGGTGGCACTGGTGGCGCTGCTCTTACTGGTCAAACTGGTCCAGCTGGGGTCCTCCGAGTTGGTCATGCTGGTGGCACTGGTGTCCTTGGTGTCCTTGGTGGCACTGGTCTTACTGGTTTCACTGGTGGCACTGGTGTCCTTAGCGCCGCAGTTCTTACTGGTGGCACTGGTGTTACTGGTGTTCCTGGTGCCGTTGGTGCCCTTGGTGCCACAGTTCTCACTGGTGTTACTGGTGTTACTGGTGTTACTGGTCCAGGTTTCAGCGCCGGGGGTGGCGGTGACGTAATCGGTGACGTAATCGGTGACGTCATCGACGGTGATGTAATCGATGGGCGCTGCGCGAGACCAGTGCTCCCAGTAAGGCTCCCAGTAACAGCTCCCAGTGCTCCCAGTAAGGCTCCCAGTGCTCCCAGTAACAGCTCCCAGTAAGGCTCCCAGTAAGGCTCCCAGTAACAGCTCCCAGTGCTCCCAGTAACAGCTCCCAGTGCTCCCAGTAAGGCTCCCAGTAAGGCTCCCAGTAACAGCTCCCAGTGCTCCCAGTAAGGCTCCCAGTAACCCCCAGTGCCCTCCCAGTCCCCCCCAATCCCCTTCCAGTCCATTCCCAGTATAAACCAGTCAATCCCAGTCCATTCCCAGACCCCTCCCAGTCTATCCCAGTCCCTCCCAGTCCATTCCCAGTATATCCCAGTCCCCTCCCAGTACATCCCGGTCTGTCCCAGTTACCGTGGGCGGGGTCCAGGCCCAGCAGAAGCTCCACCCCCCCGGGCCCCGCCCAGTGCTCCCAG
>NW_024361152.1:0-246 GCF_014805655.1 Passer montanus | reverse complement strand
AGTGGAGCACATGGTTACTGAAGTCTTTGCTCCTGGCGCTGTATTGTTTTCTTTATTCAGTCTTCTGTTATATTTTGATACGGTCTTAGTAAACCATTTAAATTTTTGAAAGTGAAAATTGTTTCCCACATGGGGTTGGGGAATGTGAGACAAGGTTGTCCACACTGGGTCAGATCCAAGGTACAACTTCTCTGACCTCCTTAGAAGTGGCCCTACATCAATATCAAGCACAGAATGCTGCAATCA
>NW_024361151.1:0-246 GCF_014805655.1 Passer montanus | reverse complement strand
GGGGGGGTGTGGCCTGGCTGAACAACAGATCTCCAAGGGCTGTAATCAGTGGCACAGGGACTAGTTACAGGCCTTTGAAAATTGTGTCTTCTAAGTTTATATAATGAGCCAAATATTTTTTAACTTCAGTTACTTGCATGATGATATCTCCTCAGAAGACACTGTTAACACAATGACTACTCTTCATTGTTGACACAAAGATGGAAGCAGTGGGCAGTAGCCCAGAGAGCTGTGCAGCCCTTCAGA
>NW_024361150.1:0-246 GCF_014805655.1 Passer montanus | reverse complement strand
AAAAAAAAAAAAAAGTCTGATTTTTTGCAGCACAGAGGAGGATCTAGACAATGTTGCTGTCTGGTGCAAAGTTTGTTTTTCTCGATTGAGATTGCACATGGCTTGCTGCAGGCTTAGGATGTGGCATTTGTTGTGTTCTTATCATAATAGAGAGAAAACACTTTAAAAAAATGCAAATTCTGTCACAACCAAGTATGTTACCTGGAAGCCTCAGAAATGAGCCACATGCAGAAAAAAACAGAGAAG
>NW_024361149.1:0-246 GCF_014805655.1 Passer montanus | reverse complement strand
GCACAGAATGTACCACCAGCACCCACAATGATGCCACACACAAGGCAGCCACCAGGAACATGCACCCAGACCTGCCAAGGATGGGTACACAAGGTGAACAAACACTGACAGGGACTCAGAGACACCCAGTGATGAGCATTTTGGGAAAGGGAGCGCCTTCTCCCTGGGGCACTGAGGGGCTGGGGGCAGAGAGTGTCCTGGGTGAGTCGGTGCTCAGGGCTGGGGGGCAGCAGGGCTGACCAGCAC
>NW_024361148.1:0-246 GCF_014805655.1 Passer montanus | reverse complement strand
AAAAATATACACAGATATATAAAAATACATGTAGATAGATTAGAAAATATATATATTAATAGATATATAAAAATACCTAGATATCTACTAAAAATATGTAGATATCCATAAAAATATGTTGATATCTATAAAAATAGATTAACTTATACAGATAAATATATGTAGATATAAAAATATATTAATATATACATATATAAAAAAATATATACATATATACGTGTGCACACATTTTTTATATGTACACCA
>NW_024361147.1:0-246 GCF_014805655.1 Passer montanus | reverse complement strand
TGTTCTCTTTGTGAATAGATGAATGCTAGATTATATTTGTCCCATTAATGAAATTCATGCAGGACAGACATATAAATATAAACACACTTGCTCAATCTCTTTTATGGGGATGAGAAAACTCAGATTTGTGCAATCAGTTGGCCTGACAGTTTTAATTTGATCTGGCATGACATTTATTATATGGTATCTGGCAGGACAAAATTATTTTGAACAGAAGTTATGTGATGCTGATACTGTGTGGAGGTC
>NW_024361146.1:0-246 GCF_014805655.1 Passer montanus | reverse complement strand
CCAACCTGGCCTTGAACACTTCCAGGGCACCAAGGTGAGACTGACTAATCTGTAGTTCCTGACATCTGTATTTTTTCCTTTTCTAAAAATGAGGGTTATGTTTCCCCTTTTTTAGTAACTTCACTAGACCACCACAACTTCTCAAATATGATGTATATTGGCTTAACCACTGCCTCCACCTCAGGACCCACAGATGGATCTCATCAGGTTCCATGGGCTTGTGCACCTTCAGGTTCCTTAGATGGT
>NW_024361145.1:0-246 GCF_014805655.1 Passer montanus | reverse complement strand
AGGATGTTCTTTCCATTCCATGGCATGGGTGTCAAAGCATTTGGGAGCAAAGGGATGAAAACCATCTCACAACCTCACATGCTGCTCCCCTTGTGCTCTCCCAGTGCTCCCCTGGCCGGACCAGATTCTCTAGGGCCAAAACTCTCAGCAGTTACCACAGAACAGGATTTCCTGCAAAACGTTTCTGGCAGCATGTTTAGGGAAGGTGGATGGCTCACAGGAGCTGCACCCCAATCAGCTGTGTCC
>NW_024361144.1:0-246 GCF_014805655.1 Passer montanus | reverse complement strand
GGGGTCTTTTCCCCCCATTCTTTTGGGGGGTTTTCTCTTTCTTTGGGGTTTTTCCCGTTTTTTGGGATTTTCCCCATTCTTTTGGGGTTTTTTCCCCATTTTTGGGGATTTTCCCCATTATTTGGGGTCTTTTTCCCCATCCTTTTGGGATTTGCCCCCATCCTTTTGGGGTTTTTCCTGTTCTTTGGGGTTTTCCCCGTTCTTTTGGGGTCTTTCTCCCATTCTTTGGGATTTTATCCATCCTTT
>NW_024361143.1:0-246 GCF_014805655.1 Passer montanus | reverse complement strand
AAGAAACATTATTAAATTAAACACTAAATTGGTATCATATAATGCTGAAATGTAAATACTAAAATACCATACCTTTGTCTACATAAAGTATTTTTTACAGCAATGACACCATACTGGCATTTATTAATAGATCTTTCTCAATAAAAAGTGACCACTTTACCCCTAGATTTGTGTAGGCCAAATCACCATTTTTCACAACCAAAAAGTTACCTGATGACATATGTTTTCTCTAGTTTGTTTTTTTTT
>NW_024361142.1:4625-4972 GCF_014805655.1 Passer montanus | reverse complement strand
CTGCTGCTCAGGGTCTCACCTTTTTCCTGCACGTAACAACTCAAATCCCTCATTCACTTCAGCGAATGGCAGCGTGTGCGTGATCAGCAAGTCTGAATTGAATTTCTTCTCCAAATAGCTGGAAACTAATTTGGGGATACATTCTCTCATCTTCCAGCCTAGAAACAGGAGAAAGCAGGTGCATGAATAAGGATAGAAAGGCTGCTTTGGTAAGGCAATGTTACTGTGAGGGTCAGGACTGAGTGACCAGTGCTGGTGTCACACACTTGTGAGATGTTTTCTGTTCTTTAGGATGAGTAGGTTACTGTGTGAAACAGGTAGACGATTATTTGCATGTCTAATGCTAA
>NW_024361142.1:888-3608 GCF_014805655.1 Passer montanus | reverse complement strand
CACCTCCTGGATGGGCTTCTGGAAGTCTCGAGGGTTGATGCAGTCGGTGGCTCCCAGCTCCTTGGCCTTGGCAAACTTGTCCTTGTTGATGTCCACGGCAATGATGCGGGAAGCTCCAGCTGCCTTGCAGCCCATGACAACAGAGAGGCCAACTCCTCCGAGGCCGAAGACGGCACAGGAGGAGCCTGGTTTTACCTGCACAGATGGGAGCCTGTGAGTCTCCAGCGGGAACAGGAGGAGGGAGAGGAGAAGGAGGAGGCAAAGGTTTCCTTTGCACAAAATTGATCAGGTTTTGAGGGCAGCCGTGGGGTGCTAAAGATTCCAACCTTAGCTGTGTTGATGGCAGCCCCATAGCCTGTGGAAAACCCACAGCCAAACAAGCAGACTTTGTCCAGAGGTGCTGCAGCATCTATCTTGGCAACGGCGTATTCTGGGACCACGGTGTATTCTGCAAAGGTGCTGATCCACAGGAAGTGGTGGATCTGCTTCCCTCTGCAAGAGAAGCGGCTGGTCTTGTCTGGCAGGAGGTTTTGTGGTTCAGAGAAACTGTGGAGGAGACACAAGTATTTGTATTTGATTGAGTGAAGCACTGATGGGGGTGTCAGATTTGTCCAAAAGTCAATCCCACGTAGACGTAGGGGAAAGCAAAATAAACTTACTGGGACTTCTGGCAGAAGTTGGATTCAGGATTCCGGCAGAAGCTGCATTCCCCACACTGAGGGATGCAAAGGGGAATCACTTTGTCTCCTGCAACAAAGTGGTTCTCCGTTAGGTGCCTTTTGCTCCGCAGTCCCTGAGGGCATTGCCTGTTGAATTACCTCTCCTGAGCTTTCTGATAGGAGAAACCTACCATGAACCCTCTGCTTTCCTTGTGAGGATGAATGCTCCAGACCTCATTCATCTCCATGGGGAACAGATTGGAAGAGTGGACATGAGAGTCCAGGGCACTGAGTCTGCACTCAGTTTTTTAACCAGTGACTCAGGAACAGGGGCAATTTCCTGATCCCTTGGCAGAGCTTTGAGGCCTGACTCCTGGGCATGTGTCTGAGTGTGTGTTGGTTACCTGGTTTCACAGAGGTCACTCCTTCTCCAATGCTTTCCACAATCCCAGCTCCTTCATGGCCAGGGATAACTGGGAATTCCACATTAGGCAAGGAACCTTTCAAAATGTGATAATCTGTGTGACAGATGCCTGTGGCCACAATCTGTTTGGAGAGGAAAGAGTAAATGGTGATTTCTAGAAATAGTCCAGCTGCTGTTTATTTCAGTTTGTGGAAGGATTTTGCACAGAACTTCTCTGGGCTCTTAATGTGATCGGTGGACACTGATCACTTGTTTGTATCCAAGCTACAGCCACAAGAAGAGCAAATCCCACAAGGGAGAAAAAATTCTTGAAATGTGTTTTTACCTTGATCCGAACTTCCCCTGCCTTTGGGGGTGCAACTTCCACCTCCTCAACAGAGAGTGGTTTGCCCAGGGCCCAGGCAACAGCAGCCCTGCACCTGATAACCTGGAAACAACCGAGAGGAATACATTGCAGGCAAAGGTTCACCTTTGACAACAGCCCAGGACAATTGCCCTTACAAGCACCAAAGCCAGAGCTGCACAACACACGTCTCTGCATAGTGCAGCACACACTTCTAGAGCTACACAACTGTCCTGTGCTGTGTTCTGAGGGTTGCTGGTTGGTTGGGATTCCGTGGGAGAGCAGAAACATTGGAGTGCTCAGCTGTAGGCAAAGCCAAACAATGTTCAGTAAACACTGGCTTTGTGTGAAGTGTGAAATACAAAATGGAGTGACTGGTTCATTTGGTGTTACGGGGTAGATGTGACAGCAACATGAGTGCTTCTGCAGCTTACAGCAAGCAAGACAGAAGTTTTGTTTTAGTGAGCTGACGGTATCAAAACAGAGATTGCAAAATAGTCCCAGCCTGGCTGGAAACTGGATAATTTCTCTCCTTGCCAAAAGGATGGTTTATGTGTGACATGGCACAAGCCCTTCCCCGATCAACTCAAAGCAGCTTGGCACCAGCAAAATGGGGCTTGCAGCTTGAAAAGGGAATTGCCATGGGCAAGGAAGAGTGCAGGAGGTGAGCGGCTGAAGAGGGCACCACTGAAGAGCTGCGTTTGCTGCCAGAGCGGGAGCACAGGGTGGGGTTGAGCAGGAGGGTGTTTTTCAGAGCAGCACAATTCCATACTTTGCCTCCTGAGCAGCTGGGCAGGACAGAGGGGGAATGCACGACCGAATGCAGCCATGGACACGTGCAGTCGCCTGCGAGCAGAGTCTGGTGAAATGCACAGGGCTTTGGGAGAGCTGGGGGAGTAAGGTCGGGGGAAAGAGGCGCGCAGAGCGGTGCGCAGGCTGAGCCTTTGGCAGCGGATTTGGCCAAGAGCAGGGCGCCTCGGAAAGGAGGACGGGCAGTGCCTTGTCCTTACTTGTCCCGCAGTGGCCATGTGGTCTGAGCAGAGCTGAGGCTGTGGCTGTGGCAGGCTGGAGGGAAGCTGCTGCCCCGGCGTGTGCAGAATGCCGCAGGCGTGGAGCGGGAGCAGTCCCGGCGCGGCCCCGTCTCTGGAGAGCGCTGGTTAATGTGTGCCGGCTGCTGGATGCTGGGCGGTGAGTGCTGCGGGGAGGAGCTGGATGGCGGCAGGGAGAGGGCTGGGAGCACAATCCTCCAGGGAGGCTTTTATCAGTGACCCTGCCCTTGGGTCATTCCCTGCCC
>NW_024361142.1:0-439 GCF_014805655.1 Passer montanus | reverse complement strand
CTGGTGTAGCCAGGTTTGTGGGTTCGCCCCCCTGGGCTTTTCAGGTTCCTCCAGAGCTGTTTTCTGCTGAGGCATTGGGCAAGGTGATGTGTAGGAGAGACAGGATGAGCGAGTGCTTATTGGAGGGGCAGGCTAAGTTGAGCACTGTGTGTGTTTGGGAACACTTTCTGTGTTTGGGAAGACGTCAGCCCCACATTTAGGTGTTCAGTGGACTGCCCACAGAGGTTTGTGTTGGTGCTTGCTGTTGAATCTCCCAGCCCTATTTCATGGGCCGAGGGGGAGGCTGGTTGCAGCTGCAGGACTCAGAGTTGGCCAGCCAAACCCCCAGCTCTCAAGTTCCCTAATTTATCTCTAGCTCCAGGGATGCAGCCCAGCTGCTCTATCATGCCCCAACATCTGTCTGAGCTCTTGCACAGAGCATGGCAGCCCTGTGGTGTGA
>NW_024361141.1:0-246 GCF_014805655.1 Passer montanus | reverse complement strand
GGGGAGCCAAAATGTGGGGAGATCCCCGAAACCCAGGGGGTGGTCACAAAAAACATGGAGGAGTCACCAAAAACATGGGGGGGGGACCCAAAAACCTTGGGGGTTGCCATGTCCCCAACACATGGGAGGGTCCTCAACACCTGGGGGGTCCCCAACACCTGTCCCTGTCCCCCTGTCCCTGATGGTGTCCCTGTCCCCATGTCCCTGTCCCTCACAGTGTCCCCATCCCTGACGTGTCCCTGTCCC
>NW_024361140.1:0-246 GCF_014805655.1 Passer montanus | reverse complement strand
CCACCCAGCTCCTTCTGTGACCGGGTGACTCCCTCAGCGGATGAAGGAAAGGCTGTGGATGTGTTTCCCTGGACTTTAGAAAGCCTTTGACACTATCTCACTCACATTCTCCCGGAGTCACCAGCTGCGCATGGCCTGGGTGGGCCCTGCTTCACTGGGTATAAAACTGGGCTGGTGGGGAATGGAGCCACATCCAGGTGGGACCAGCACCAGTGGGGTCCCCAGGGCTCAGTCCTGTTTAATGTC
>NW_024361139.1:0-246 GCF_014805655.1 Passer montanus | reverse complement strand
GGGAAGAGTGTGGATGACACTATCAACATCCTGCACCTGGTGCTCAGCAGCCTCCTGCAGGCCCCCCAGCAGCAGCCAGGCCAGTGTAAGGAAAGCCACCTGCCCTGTCACACCTGGGGCTGTGGTTGAAGGGCTGTGGCCATGCAGCCACCTTCCTGATAAACCCCTTCCAACAGCAGCAGCTGAGCTGAAGAGGAAAATAGAGAGTTTGAAGCTTGTTTCTTACTGTAGGGAGGGAAGAATTTT
>NW_024361138.1:0-246 GCF_014805655.1 Passer montanus | reverse complement strand
AATTTTACATTTTTTTACAAGGAATTCCAATTTTTTTTTTGGAAGAATTTTTTATATTTTGGGAATAAATTCCAAATTTTTTGGAGAAATTCTCTGATTTTTAGATGGAAATCTCCCTAATTTTGGGAAAAAAACAAATTTTGTTGAATAATTTTCATATTCTGAATAAAATTCCTGTTTTTTTAATAAAACTCCTGACTTTCAACAGAAAAATTTGAAATTTTGAGTGAAATTTCCCCAATTTTG
>NW_024361137.1:0-246 GCF_014805655.1 Passer montanus | reverse complement strand
TATGCAATTGTAATACGACCTTCGTGAGGCCTTCCATCCTTCTCTCTGGTCCGGGAGCGTTCTCCCCGCCAGGCTGGTCCCACCGCTCGGGCCGCCGTTCACTCGTCCAGGTGAAATCCCGTCCCCCGGAATTCGTATATCCCGGGTTTCGGCACGACTTATTGCCTCTGCTGAGGCAGGGCAACCTGGTTCAAGAACGGCACGGCAGCCACCTCATGCTGCTCGGGCCAATCACTCACAGACACC
>NW_024361136.1:0-246 GCF_014805655.1 Passer montanus | reverse complement strand
GTATGCATATTTTAGTAGTGAGATTTTTCTTAGAGCAAATATCATTAAGACCTATTTTGTTTTTTAGAAAAGAATTACCAATTTCGTCATTTAAATGAAAGAATTCATGCTGAGAAGGTTCCTGAGTTTACTCTGAAAGAGTCTGTGGATGGGACAGAATGATAATGAGTTAAGAAATTAAATATAGGGCACTTGACTGAAAAAGAAAATAAAATTACAAGTGTGTAATGCCTTGTGTGCAGCTGG
>NW_024361135.1:0-247 GCF_014805655.1 Passer montanus | reverse complement strand
CTTACACTCTTTTCTATTGTTCACGCCTCAAGCTAACATATGAGTGGTTAAATCCTTCTTACGCAGGCATTTTAATATATCAATTAATTTTAGTTAATCTTCCTTCAAGCGCCTCGCTGCGGTTTTCTTGTCTGCCTGTGCATCCTGCCCTGTCTGCTTTCGAGTGTGCTCTTCTCCTTTCGTGTCCTGCAAGGGCACGGTGACCTTGCTCGGTTTGTGTCAGGGCTGAATTGTGAATATGTTGTAC
>NW_024361134.1:0-247 GCF_014805655.1 Passer montanus | reverse complement strand
TAAATAAATGGCAGGAAATTTAGGAAAATGACTAGACATCAAAGTCCCAATAGGTTTGTGCAGGAATCAACATCTGTGTCTCTCTAGATAGACCGGCTGTGACTGACCAGTTTGGAGAAATCCACAAAACTGAGAGTGATCCTGAAAGGAAACTGGAACTGAATTTCTCTTTAAAAACCAATTGATGTACCTTGTCTCCAACACTTTTCCATGTCTTCTACAAAACCCTTACAGAGATCTGGATCTT
>NW_024361133.1:0-247 GCF_014805655.1 Passer montanus | reverse complement strand
CCTCCCCAAACTCGGCCCCGGCTCTTCCTCCTCCTCCTTTCCGCCGGGGGTGACGCGAGGATGAGGATGAGGATGAGGAAGTCGCCTTCCTCCTCCTGCCAAACAAATTTTAGCGACCCCCCCGCCGCAATTTGGGATTAATCAGAGACAAAACCCGGCTTTGGGGGGGGGTCGGGGATGGGGAAACTGAGGCACGGGGCCTCGGTGTGACCCGGGCGTGTGGCAATGCCGGCGTGGCGAAACCGGG
>NW_024361132.1:0-247 GCF_014805655.1 Passer montanus | reverse complement strand
GGGGATTTGGGAGCCGTGGGGGATTTGGGGGCCCTGGGCTGTCCCTGTGCTCCCGGCAGGATTTTGGGGCGGTTTTGGGGTCCCCCCGTGGCCGCGGCCGGGCCGAGCGGGGTCGTGGCTCTTCATTTCCCACCAAATCATTCCCCGTGTCTCATCTAAATGAAACCCGTTCTTCTTCCCCCGCCTCCAGCACTCGCCCTGATTGCGCCTCAAATTGAAAGATTTATTCATCTGCTGGGCCCTTCTC
>NW_024361131.1:4468-4977 GCF_014805655.1 Passer montanus | reverse complement strand
CACCAAGCCAAACTCACTCTTGTTGCCACATCCCTAAGGCTAAGAGAATTGGGATTGCTCAGCCTGGAAAACGGATGGCTTTAGAGTGACTTAATTGCAACCTTCCAGTATGTGAAGGGGGCTTACAAAAAGATGGAGAGAGAGTATATCCAAGAGCATGTAGTGACAGGACAGAGGGAAATGGCTTCAAATTGAAAGAGATTAGGATAGATTGGATATTAGGAAAAAAATCTTTACTGTGAGGATGGTAAGGTACTAAAACATGTGGCCCAGAGAAGTTATAGATGCCTCATCCCTTGAAATGTTCAAGGCCAGATTGAATGGACAACTTGATCTAGTGTCCCGTCCAGCGCAAGGGAGGGTTGGAACTATATAGTCTTTAAGATCCTTTCCAACACAAACCATTTCATGATTCTGTGATTTCCTTTCTGGCAGTCACCTCTACAGAGGTCCAGAATTTCCAACTGGAGTGCCTGTTCTTTCAACGACCCCACCTGTAGCTCTTTCCC
>NW_024361131.1:0-4123 GCF_014805655.1 Passer montanus | reverse complement strand
TGGCATTTCTAAGTCAGCATTTCTTGTCTCAAAGTTTGCATACGGATGCATACTGGGTGGACCTTCTGTCAGGCCCTGAGAACTCTGCAGAAATCCATTTCCCACACCAATTGTGACTACATGGTCCAAACTGTGCACAGTTTGTGGAACACAATAAATAATGGCATTAATGAATGGGGAAGAATCAGATCTAAACCAGATTCCATAGCTCTACTGCAAAGTTCCTGCCACATCTGGAAATGTGGCATGATCTCCCTCTCCCTTGGAGATGCACTGTTAAGAATTTAATTATGGTTCAACCTCTCCACCCTTCCTTTTTTTTTTTTCTTTCTTCTGAGTAACAGACTCAATTTTGGGCTTTTGTTTTCTCTCCAAAAGGTGAAGAAGGATATTGGGGATGTGACTATCCTGGTGAACAATGCTGGTGTGATTACAGCTGCCGACTTCCTCTCGACTCAGGAGCACCAGATAGAAAGGATGTTTGAAGTCAACATTCTGGGTCACATGTGGGTAAGGGCCACCATCATCTCTAGCTACAGATTTTTGGGAGTGTCAATGAGGAGGCATGTTGAGACCAACCATTATTAGCAGTGAAATGCTCAAACGAACTGTTACAGCCCAGGGGCACCTAAGCAGACTGTGTGCTGGGAAAGTGGAATGGTTTCTTCCTGATGTGAGCTGGCTGGAGACAGCCTCATCTGCAGCACACACAGAAGGCCTCTGTCAGAGGAGTTGTGGGGCTGACAGGCTGGGAGGGTTTCAGCAGTTCTTGTTTGTGGCAGAAGAAAAGAGAAGCCATAGATTGACAAGTGGTTCATTGTACGTGCTGGGGGTGAGACCTTGCCAGCATTGCTGCTGACACCTGAAACCTTAAAAGCAGCAAAGGAAAGATGTGAAAACCATCTCCTGTTTATAGCCAACTGCTGGAGCCTTTGGAGAGCAGGTTGCCAGCTGCACCAAGGGTCAGAGAGCAGGTATCCCTGTGGCTCTGGGAGTCTGAGGTGCTGTGCAGCTCGTAGCTTTAGGGATGGCTTTGGCTGCCTAGTGAATAACATTGAGGGTCAGTGCTGAGTATGCCTAAGAAAACAATGTTCTTTTCCTTCTTTCTGTCCCATGCATTTTGCCTCTTGGTTTAAATGACTTCCAAGACCACAAGAGCTTTCCTGCCAGTCATGATGAACAACAACTATGGGCACATTGTCACGGTGGCTTCAGCAGCAGGTCATTTTGTGATTCCTTACATGGTGGTATATTGGTAAGTCATCTTGAAATCAGCTTGCTTAATTTTTAAGATTTTAATTGCATCTTTTCCATCAGGAAGTAACAAGTAATTAGCTCTGACTGAATTGTGAGCAATGTTTGTATGAAGGAATACTCATGTGATATCTATTTTCTTTGGAATTTATTGAAACTTAAGGCCCATGCCGATTTCCGTGGCAGGTCGTACCTCCTCTACATTTTGCTTGCATAATATCCCACTATTTCAAAGCACACACAGTTGATTTGAGATACTCCCGTGTGGTACTATAAGTAGTCAAAGGTTAATCTCCATTTCTACCCTGCCCATCCTTCCTAATTTCAGACATTCATGATGCATTCCTTCCAAGAATCTTCTCTCATGGGAAGAATTGGATGTGCGTCAATTGACACACTCTAGTTAATGTTTTCTAAGATTTCCTGATGTTTTCATCTCTGCTTTGTTTGCCTGTTGACACCCTGTCTACTTTCCACAATTACTCCACAAGTTTCAATGCCTTATGCAGCACTACAATCTGGCACACAGAAGGGTAATATAGTCCTTGCTCTGCCTGGATTATTTGTGGATATAATATATATCCATATAATCCTGGATATGCCTTATGCAGCACTACAATCTGGCACACAGAAGGGTAATATAGTCCTTGCTCTGCCTGGATTATTTGTGGATATAATATATATCCATATAATCCTGGATATCTCTGCTTGGCTGGATTATTTGGAGGTTTTTGCATCCTACCCTTTACTGTGTGTGTATGATTGTTTAAGCCATTTGTAGTGGTAGAAAGGTGGAAATAGGATTTCTGTCTTCTCAATAGTGACCAACCAGAAAATGGTTTTTGTTCCACCACAGCTAAACATTGCTTTGTTTACTGAAATGTAAGTACAAAGGACAATTAAACAATAGATGTGGAAACAACAATACTACCTGAGCATACAAGGTTCAAACTTGTAACCTCCGAGTCAGCAGAAGTTCCAGAAGGAGCTGAGGACCTGCTGCTTATTAGGTTTTGTTTCTTTATGTCAGCACTGAGGCCACAGAGCCTGAGAACATTGCTTCAAAAGGACTGTACTGCTCTCTGCTATGTAAAGCAAGATTTATCCTCCCACACAACTTAATTATCCAGTGCAGCTGCTCTGTGGAGGTGTTTTTACCAGAGCTCCAGTTCCAAATCTGGAATTCACATCCAAACAACTAAGTTAGATTCTCAGTTAAATCCTATAGTATCTCATTAAACACTTGGTAGTTTCTTGTTTGCTAAACCAAACACCAGGCAGTGGGAAAAATATTTTCAATAATTTTGGATCTCCAAGAGCTGTTTGTTGAGAGTGCAAGTCTGCAGAAGCATAGGCAAGTCAAAACTGATGCTGTCAAAGCACTTAGAATAACTGCATTTTTTGGTCATAATTTAGGACAGGGGGATAAAGAGACAAAGCTCTTTAAAAGGAGGAATCTTAGGAGTGAGAACTCCACCTCAGTTTGAAAATCTCATCCTTCCACAGGCCTGCTGCTTTTCAGAGCATGAAATGTAATACACACCTACATATGTACAATATTGAAACTTTCTGGATTCTGCAGCAGTATTGCAGTTCACATACTGCCCACAGATACCTGGCATTGGAACTGTCCTAAAAGGCCAGGAATGGACTTCAATTAGTCAGAGATTGATGAGAGCTATGGAAACAATGCCCAGTTTAATACATAGTCTCAGTTCATATGTGTGCATGCATTCTGCTGCCAGACCAGCTCTTCCCTCACCTGCAGTGACACTTTTCCCCATCATTTAAGTTTCTATCCCACTTTTCATTTCATGTTACTCTCTCTTCCAGGGTGTTTCCAGAACGTGCCCTGAACCTTCTGAAGAAGATCTCTGAGGTCAAGTTTGATGCCATCATTGGGCAGAGAAGCACCCAGTGAAAAGGAAGAATTGATTCTCATTTCCCAGAGGCACCAATGAAAAGAGAACATGTGCTGAGTGTATTTCAGCTGCCTTGATTCAGAACAGAGCTCAGGCAGCTGCTTCCAGGCCACCATTCCCAGGCACACCTAAGGGCTTCTCCCACACCTGCAGCTGGAACACACCTGCATAACAGGGAGTGTTAGCAAAGCAGTGATGCAGCTCTAGAAGGGCTGCTTTGAATGTACATCCCATCACCTTTGTCTCATTGTGCTGAGGCAGGCAGGAATTCCCACAAAGGTGGATAGCCTGTTTTCACCTCAGTTTATATCGTTGAATTATAAAATGCTCTAATGAACACTGAATTTCCCATATTTTTGTAGGAAATACCTGAAATAATACAGGTGTATATGTAGTATACCTAATTACATAGATTATCAATTATACATTTGCACCATCAATATGCCTTTATATGAATAAATGCAGTTCTTTAACACAAGGACCACAGTGTCTCTTGGCAGTGAAAGTCATAATCAGGTAGCCTGTTTTCACCTCAGTTTATATCGTTGAATTATAAAATGCTCTAATGAACACTGAATTTCCCATATTTTTGTAGGAAATACCTGAAATAATACAGGTGTATATGTAGTATACCTAATTACATAGATTATCAATTATACATTTGCACCATCAATATGCCTTTATATGAATAAATGCAGTTCTTTAACACAAGGACCACAGTGTCTCTTGGCAGTGAAAGTCATAATCAGGTCCTAGAGATGCATTGAAGGTACAGCATCAAGGAATACACCTTTCCCTGTATCATTGCTCACACTGCTCCTCTGCACTTTCCAGACATCTTCAAAACACCTTCTCATGAAAACAGTGCTGTGTTTCTCTACAAATGTCTGGGTGCCACAAGTGCAACCCATGCAGGGGCCAGGGCTTAAAGGCAGTGCCAGGGCAGG
>NW_024361130.1:0-247 GCF_014805655.1 Passer montanus | reverse complement strand
TCAGGTTGCATTCTGACTCTGTCAGTGTTTTTTTCTTTCATGTTATTGTATGTATTTTAGGGGGGTTTTCCCCTTTTCTTAATAAATTGTATTTCTGACTTAGAGTCTTTCACTGGTTTTGCTTTCAAACTAGAACAGCAACATGAGGAGTTGTTGCCTCAGGTCATCAGGGTAGAAATGCCATCTCTAAGTGGGCATGAGACCAAGGAGTGGATCTAGCCATGGACAGTATTTCTCAGGTTATCCA
>NW_024361129.1:0-247 GCF_014805655.1 Passer montanus | reverse complement strand
TCCGAGCCACGGGGCGGGAAGGGGGCGGTGGGGGCGGAAAACCGGGGGGCGCCGCGCGCTCCCGCTGCTCCCGCGCGCGCCCCCGCGCTCACCCAGGCGCGCCTCCCGCGGCGGGTTCTCCATCAGCTTCTTCAGCACCAGCGGGAACGCGCCCGCCAGGCCCCGCCGCTCCTGCTGCGCGGCGGGCCCCGCGCTCCCCCCGGCTGCAGTGGGCTCTGGTCCTCCCGCCGCCGCCGCCGCCGCCGCC
>NW_024361128.1:0-247 GCF_014805655.1 Passer montanus | reverse complement strand
TTGGGATCACCAAGTCCAACCGTGGTCTGCAAATTTTTTGGGAAAACTCCCAAGAATTGTGAAAAGAATAATCATTAACACTCGTGATGGGGAAAAACCTTAATGATGAATTAATTATGGATTAATGAGGAATTATTTATGAGGTTCCAGTGGGAAATCCCAAAATCCCAGAAGGGTTTGGGGTCGGAAAAGAATTTAGGGACAATTCCCCCTCTCCAGGTTTTTCCCACTGGTTCTTGGGCATTTT
>NW_024361127.1:0-247 GCF_014805655.1 Passer montanus | reverse complement strand
GACAGAGTTTTGTCTGTGCCTGTCGCCACCCCTTTGGAGGAGCCAACTGCAGTGTGAAGCTGGTGAAGGACAACTCCCTGAGTGTTGGCAAGTACAGAATTTAGCAGTGCAATACAGGATCAGTGCAGGCCTCTGCCCCAGGGCCTCATTACAGAGCATTTGCTGGTCAGAGGTCTCACGTTTCACTTTAATGAGTGACAACTCAAGCAGCAGGGTCCTGTGTTTTGGTGCTGAAGACATCAATCCC
>NW_024361126.1:0-247 GCF_014805655.1 Passer montanus | reverse complement strand
TTTTTCCCGGTTTTTTCCCGTTTTTTCCCGAATTTTTCCCGATTTTTGCTCCCGACCTTCCCGGGCCGCCCCATCCCGGCGCCGCCGCGTGGCCTCGCTACTTCCGGTGTCCCCTCAGCGCCTTCCGGCCACTTCCGGTGCGTCACTTCCTCTCCCTTCCGGGTTTCAAGTGTTTCCTGAACTTGAGTTCCGCTGATTTTGTTG
This sequence comes from Passer montanus, assembly GCF_014805655.1. Taxonomy (NCBI): domain Eukaryota; kingdom Metazoa; phylum Chordata; class Aves; order Passeriformes; family Passeridae; genus Passer; species Passer montanus. The sequence continues at coordinate 43 of NW_024361126.1, read as the reverse complement.
CTGGTTTGGGATCCCAAAATCCCCAAAAAAATCCCAAAAAATC
>NW_024361125.1:0-247 GCF_014805655.1 Passer montanus | reverse complement strand
AAAAACAGTGAAAAAATGGTTTAAAAATGGGGGAAAGATCCACGACTCATCCTCCTTGAGAACAGCAAAAATGGGGGGGAAATGGTGAGAAAATGGTAAAAAATGGGAAAAATTGAGAAAAAAATAGTGAGAAAATGGGGGAAAAAAGTGAAAAAATGGGTTAAAAAATGGGAAACATGGGGGAAAGTTCTGCGACTCATCCTGCTCGGGAATTGCAGAAATGGGGGGAAATGGTGAGAAAATGGGA
>NW_024361124.1:0-247 GCF_014805655.1 Passer montanus | reverse complement strand
AAAAATCCCCAAAACCCAAAAAAAACCCCCAAAATTCTGGGGTAATCTCTCCGCAGCTGTCGTACGGCTCCAGCTCGCCGGCGCTGTCGAACCGGCAGCGCTTCCCGACGTTCTTCCGCACGCACCCGTCGGCCACGCTGCACAACCCCACGCGCGTCCAGCTCTTCAAGAAGTGGGGCTGGACCAAGATCGCCACCATCCAGCAGACCGAGGAGGTCTTCACCTCGGTAGGAACCCCAAAAATCCA
>NW_024361123.1:0-247 GCF_014805655.1 Passer montanus | reverse complement strand
GGGCGGGGCTCAGGAGCCTGCAGGTGAGCGGGGCGGGGCTCATGAGCCTGCAGGTGAGCGGGGCGGGGCCCTCCAGGTGAGCGGGGCGGGGCTCAGGAGCCTGCAGGTGAGCAGGGTGGAGGTTTCTGAGCCTCCAGGTGAGCAGGGTTGGGGGTCAGGAGCTCCAGGTGAGTGGGGCAGGGTTTTCTGAGCCTCCAGGTGAGCGGGGACGGGGCTCAGGGGTGTCCAGGTGAGCAGGGCGGGGTCA
>NW_024361122.1:0-247 GCF_014805655.1 Passer montanus | reverse complement strand
AGCCCCCTCCCCATTTCCCCTGCGACCCCTCCCCATTTCCCCACCGGGGGGCTGAGAACGCTGCTGCTGCTGCTGCTCCCCCCTGTGGGCAGCTCCCCCAGCCCCCGAGACCCCCAGAGCTCCTTCCGAGACCCCCAGAACTGCCTCCGAGACCCCAGAGCTCCTCCTGAGACCCCAAAACTCCTCCCAAGACCCCCAAAACTCCTCCAGAGACCTCCGGAACCCCCCCCAATCCCCCAGAACCCCT
>NW_024361121.1:0-247 GCF_014805655.1 Passer montanus | reverse complement strand
GAGTTTGTCCAGTGACTAAAACACAGCAGTAGCAAGATATGTACCAACAAGGAAGGAAGCCAGTACATAAAGAGAATATATTACTACTTATTCATCTAGGGTATATGTTCTTGTTTTCAAATAAGTAAAGATGAATTACACTACTGATGGCAATAAAAAAATAGCAGTTCTTCCAAGTATTCTGTACCAGCACCACACCAGAAGTCTTTCTCATTGCCCTTGATGTCTCTGGCCAGATTTAATTCTA
>NW_024361120.1:0-4977 GCF_014805655.1 Passer montanus | reverse complement strand
GCCCCCGAGAAGAGTCCCTCTTTTCTTCGTGTCACTTTGCCTTCCTGCTGCCCACTGCTGCCTCCTGCTGAGGCGCTCCCCGGACGCCCCTGGTGCATCTGGGCAGTGCCCCCCCGGCTGTCAGCTGCTGTGCCACAGCTCGGCCGGTGCGGTCTCCTCCCCTGCCTGGGACAGTAGAGAAAGATTGGACAGCAGCGCGGCAGCTTGGCGCCCAAATTGGGGCCTGAGAACAGCACCGGACCCCACATCAGGAGGAGAGTGGCCAGCAGGCAGGTTTCGCCCTGCTCCCTGGACCGCTGGTTGCTCCGTGGTCATCAAGCTACCCGGGACCGTGAGCAGACCTCGTTCTAGAGGTGGCGCTCCAGACTGGGACGGGATCAGCAGCTCCTGCACCCCGGAGTCGATCCCAGGCAAAGTCTGCCCCTCGGAGATTTTTCCTGCCAGTGCCAGTCAGAGGGTGAGTATCCCCAGCTCTCCACCTTCGGGTGGTCCCCCTCACCTAACTCCCCGATTTCACCTGGTTGGGTCCTGTGGTTTCGTCCCAGACCCGGTGGGGTTAGGGCTGGCACTTGGGAGGTTTCTGTTTGCGTTCTATTACTTTTTGCTCCGAGGGGTCGGTTTTGGCTGAGTCAATATGGGTGTCAGACTTTCGACTCAGCAGAAAAGAGTCTATCACCAAGTTGTGGGTATCCTTGTGGGGAGGGGAATTAAGTTGGTTAAAAGGGAGTTGAAACAGTTGACTGTGTGGTTGTTCACTCAGTTTCCACAGATTACACCCGAAGTTGTAAATAAGATAGAATTTGGGAATTCGGTCGGTGCTAAATTATCCCAATTGGAGTTTGCGAGGGAATCTAAGAAGAAAAGATTTGTGGGCGGATGCCCAGACCAGCAAAATTGTTGGTGGTGAAGCAGTCTGCACGGAACACCTGCTTGGACTTGGGAATTGGGCTGATGGGGCGATTCAAGCCAGGGACATACCCCGTGATGCGTTTCGGGAAAGCGCCAAGGTGGCAGAGAGGGTTTTCCTTTCGTTAAAAACTGTGACACTATCTATAACGTTTTTTAAGATCACTCAGGGCGGTGAGGAACCTTTTATAATATTTGTCGAGCGTCTCCGCAGGGCCATCGACCAACAGGTCCAAAGCGAGAGTGCTCGACCAGAGGTGCTGCTGGAGATGGCAGCTGCAAATGCAAACACCGCTTGCAAGGCAGCCATTCTCAGCCTCCCGCTGGACCCTCCTCCAACAATTCAATCCATGATTGAGGTGTGTCAGAGGAAGGTCCCTGTAATCACCAGGGAAGACACTGGAAATACGCCGCGATCACACTAAGTGTCTTTTGCGGACTCACTTGATTTCATCAATGTGATGCCTGCACAGCCCCAGCGTACTCCCACCCAGGGAAGACCTCCACCACACGGACAGTGCCATCTATGCGGAAGCTTGGACCACTGGACGCCGGACTGTCCGCTTCGGGCTCAGTTCTATGAGTTCAGAAGAAAACAAACGGCATCCCAGGAGGGACTCCACCAAAATTCAAAAAACTAAGACATGAGCGCAGCCCCTCCCTGCATGATGACAAAAATAGGGCGGGTGACATACCACCAAAAAAGGGGGATTTGGGGAGGGGATCCCAGTCTGCCCACCCGATTTCACAACTATCTAAACTGGACTTGACTTCACAATCCATCTTAACTGTTCCATTGCTAACAACCTTTTCTTTGGTTTCGCCCTTCAGGTTGCACCTGGTTGAGGACCTTAACATCACGAACTCCCAGTGCCACCTCGTGATGGTAGCACCTCAGGCACCAGGTACTTGGTACCAGATCCAAAGTAAGTGTGTTGTCGTAGGAGACACCAAATTCACACCCCCAGAAATCACTATCATTCCAGGTTTGTTGCCATCCAGCATTCACAACTTTGCCATTGGGCTTTTCTGTGTTTACCCACCGGTCTCCCTGGTCAAAGGCCAGGTGATCGCCCAAGCCATTCCTGTGTCTCTCTCTGAACTTTATGAATGTGAGAGACCCCTACCTCCGCATGGCACTTTATCAACTTACACCATTAATTGGTCACAGATAGTAGGGCACGAAAAGCCACGTTTGACATGCACCATGAGCAGGGATGGACAAACCACCAGGGTGAACGGAATGCTGGACACAGCGGCAGATGTGACGATCATTCCCGCCAGAGAATGGCCGTCACAAGGGGAATTGCAAAACGCCGCCGGACGAGTTCAGGGTATAGGGGGCATTCAATTGGCCCTACAATCAAAGAGTATGGTACAAATTACGGGGCCGGATGGGCAATTGGCCTCTATTCACCCATTTGTGATGGATTATGCGGAACTCCTGTGGGGGAGAGACATTTTGGCCCAATGGGGTGCCACAATTAACTTGCCTAAGGTTCCTCAGCTTTTTCAGTAGCGGCCACTGAGGAGTGCCCTACCCAAAAATTGACTTGGAAATCAAATTCACCTACCTGGGTAGAGCAGTAGCTACTCAACAAACAGAAGTTGAAGGCACTCATGGAGCTCGTACAGGAGCAGCTAGATAAGGGTAACATCGTGGAGTCCATGTCACCGTGGAACTCCCCTGTCTTTGTCATTAAGAAACCCAACAAAGACAAATGGCGGCTCTTGCACGACCTTCGCCAAATTAACAATATTATTGAAGACATGGGCGCTCTCCAACCAGGGATGCCATCCCCAACCATGCTCCCCCAAAATTGGAAATTAGCCATACTAGACATAAAAGATTGCTTTTTTCAAATTCCCTTAAACCCTGACGATGCCCCGCGCTTTGCCTTCTCGGTTCCCACCATCAACTGAGAAGCCCCAAGGAAGAGGTATCATTGGAAAGTCCTTCCTCAAGGAATGAAAGCTAGTCCTATGATCTGCCAGTGGTACGTCTCTTCCTTGCTGTCCCCTGTTCAAGAGGCAGCAAAAGATTCTATCATATTACATTACATGGACGATATCTTGGTGTGTGCACCTAACGACAGCGCACTTACCCATGCGCTTGTCCTGACAATTGAAGCATTAACTTCTGCAGGGTTTGAGCTCCAGGAAGAAAAAATTCAAAGGATGCCACCCTGGAAATACCTTGGCTTAGAAATTATGAAGCAGACCATTTTTGTGCAAAAATTGGCTTTTAACGCCCAAATTAAAACCTTAGCCGATGTCCACCAGCTGTGTGGGTCTTTGAATTGGGTGAGACCTTGGCTGGGTATTCCTACGGAAGACCTAGCCCCCCTTTTCAATCTTTTGAAAGGGGCTGTATTGCTCATACTTTACCATATTAATTAATAAATTGATTGCTGCTTGAATATTGGCCTAGTCAAGCTTCTCATTTATAACATTTCACATCCTTTTCTCTTGGATGCAGTTGGCAAACTTTCTCATGCTGGCTGTCCAAGGGCAGTGTGCTTCTGCTATCAGGCACGTACACAGAGTGTTTGCAAGCATGCTTCTAAATCCACGGAATGTCCATTGTTTTGCCTGCAGGGTTGTGCACATAGGCCACAGTGTCTGCCCAAAATGCTCTCTAACAATGAAGTCTTTTCATGAACTCGTAGGGGGAAGGGCTGCTTGAACTTGCTTTCTAGACGGACCCTTTTGGAGGTTTCCTCCCAAAATTTGCCCTAAACCAGCACAAACAGTTAAAATGAAAACTTCACCAGTGGCACAATTGCACAGCCCACCAGCAAAAGAAAGGACGTGTAAAGTTCTCCAAACATTTGTCCTGCTTTGCTGCAAAAGTCGTGCTGCACACACAGTGCAGTGTGGAAAGCCAAGAGAAGCTGCAGCTGGTGGCAAATCTTGTGACACAAGCTTGACCTTGCTCTCCATGAAAGGTTCTTGAGAAGAGCAGACAGGAGAAGAAGTCTGGAAAACTGAAACAGCTTTCCAGAAGTGAAATGAAAGTGAGAGAAACATTCCAAGATGTTTTCCTCTCTTTATTTCTATGTTGTCCTTTCCCATGTTGCACTACTTCTCTATCCCATTCATTCCAAATGCACCTCACCTCTGAGATTGGTGACTTAGCATGCTTGAGACACTGTAAAATACCATGAGACACACAACAGTTTTCCTTCCCCTGTTTTTACTGGAAAGCAACACTACAGATGTAAGTGCTTCTTTGGGTCAGGCAGGAATCCTACACCACAGGAATGTGCCCCAACAGTGTCTGACACGCAGCAAGGACAATGCACAGCAGCGATTGAGGGGATTCCTCTGCCGGCGTGCAGGAGTCAGGGCTCTGCATCTGGGCTCAACACTGTGAAGTTCCTGCAGCACAGACTTGCTTGAGCATTTCGGCAACACAGCTCAAGTTTGCAGCGTGGACACCTCCAAGGGAAAACATGACACCTCCCAAAAATTAAACTTGTTCAATACTTCTGAAATCAAATCAATCTGGGATGACTCCAAATGACATTTTTTCACTTGCTCAAGCAACTGCACTCTTGGAGAAAGCTCTTGGCTGGTTCAGAGCGCTGAAATGTGTGAAGGGCAGAGAGGAGGCCACACCAAACAATGTTCCTGTTTCCACACCCTCTCCTCTCTGGGTCCCAGAAGGAATTGGATGGACTCAGAGATCTCTCTGAGTTGTCTCGTTCAGCATGAGCAGCTTAGCACCAGGAGCTGAAGGAGCTGCAGCCACAGGCCTCAAGAGCTGGGCAGGAGGAAACTTTTCCACCAAATTAATGCTGCCAACATGGACCTGGATGATTCCAGCTGATGGAAATTATAGAATCGTTTCTGTTGGAAAAGACCTCTGAGCTCATCCTGTCCAGTCGATCACCCAGCAGTTCCAAGCCCAGCACTAAACTACGTCCCTGAAGTGGCAAGGTCTGGACAACAGCCCTGAGTGAGGCCTGAACAGCAGGCCCTGAGCCAAAGGTAAAGGTGAGCTCTGGATGAACCTCCGAACTAAAGGATTTTTGTATCGGCTCATTAGCAAAATATGCATGGTCATTA
>NW_024361119.1:0-247 GCF_014805655.1 Passer montanus | reverse complement strand
AATATTCCCATAAAACTTTGGAATATCCCAAAAAAACATGGACTATCCTCATAAAATCACGGAATATTTCCATAAAACCTCGAAATGGCAGAAAACCTCGGAGTGTTTTCAGAAATTTACGGAATATCTTCAGAAAACCTTGGGAATATTTCCAGAAAACCTTGGAACAGCATCAGAAAACCCTGGAATCTTGACAGAAATTTAGGGAATGTCACAGGAAAACCTTGGGATATTGACAGAAATTTAC
>NW_024361118.1:0-247 GCF_014805655.1 Passer montanus | reverse complement strand
AAAAAGTTGGAAGTTTGGAAAATTCCTGAGGATTTCTTTCAGTTTTTCCCCAAAATTCCTCAATTTTAGTGAAGACTTTTCCAAAAAAATTGGAATTTTTCCCTTTAATTTTCATTTTTTTCATTCCCAGTGGGGATTTGGGGCTGGAATTGGATTTTTAAGGAATGATCCCATTCCAAAGGGGAATTTTTGGGAGAAATTCCTGATTTTTTTTGCCCAAAATTTCCCTTTTCCAGCAAAATTTGAG
>NW_024361117.1:0-247 GCF_014805655.1 Passer montanus | reverse complement strand
TATCTCTGGCCCTGCCTCTTCCTCCTGTTAGGAGGACCCTGCTTCCTCCTCATTCCTTCCTGTGTGAACTGATTTTATCTTGGATTTCTTCTTCTGTATAGGGGTGACTGCTACTGTCACCAAAACTGTGTGAAAAACCATAACCATCCGACAACATTTTTAGTGTTTCATAATCAAGGCATTACTTTACTTCTGGCCAGAATGTTGTTCTGGCCAAAATGTGCAACAGAAATAATTTCATCCACAC
>NW_024361116.1:0-247 GCF_014805655.1 Passer montanus | reverse complement strand
AAATCCCCTAAAACCGAGCTCCAAATCCCATAAAACCCAGCCCTAAATCCCCTAAAACCGACCCCAAAATCCCATAAAACCCAGCCCCAAAAAAATCCCCTAAAACCAAGCTCCAAATCTCCCAAAACTCAGCCCCAAAATCCCAAAAAAAGAGACCCAAATCCCATAAAAATGACCCCAAAATCCCCTAAATCCCACCGCAAAAATCCTCAAAAACGCAGCCCCAAACCCCATAAAAATGACCTCA
>NW_024361115.1:0-247 GCF_014805655.1 Passer montanus | reverse complement strand
GGATTCCCCCAGGATTTTGGGGTCTCCAATGGGGGGGTCCTTGGGATTTTGGGATCTCCAAGGGAATTCCCCCAGGATTTTGGGGTCTCCAAGTGGGGACTCCCCTGGGATTTTGGGGGTCTCCAGGGAAGAATTCCCCCAGGATTTCAGGGGACTCTGAGGGGGGGTCCCTGGGATTTTGGGGGGTCCAAGGGGGGGTCCCTGGGATTTTGGGGTCGCCAGGGAAGAATTCCCCCAGGATTTTGGG
>NW_024361114.1:0-247 GCF_014805655.1 Passer montanus | reverse complement strand
ATTGCAACCCATTCAAGAACAAAAAAAAATTAGATAATGGAAGAAGTGTTTGATTAATTTTAATGGCATAAATCAGCCTAGAAAGCTGAAAGAGTCATCCTGAAGTCACACAAAATTAAGGAACTAAGGTTTGGCTTTTCAATTCCATGGACAAACACATGACCTTCATTACCAGTTATTAAAAGTGCCAAAAAAGAAAGAATAAATTTGGCAATCCATTTCTCTTCCCTGAAGCAACTTTTTTTTT
>NW_024361113.1:0-247 GCF_014805655.1 Passer montanus | reverse complement strand
CCAAGAGGATGGAGCCAGGCTCTTCTCAGAGGTGCTAAGCAGTAGGACAAGAGGAAATGGCTAGAAACTGATGCACAGGTAGTTCCACCTGCATATGAGGAAAAACTTCTTTACTGTAAACTGGCATATATGTTATTTAGTTCAGCTCCTAAATCATGCATTTTACCAAAGGCAACAGCTTTTTCATTTTGCAGAAGAAATCAGATGCTGACAAACATCATTTAGTGTAACAGGGTGATTTTTTTTT
>NW_024361112.1:0-247 GCF_014805655.1 Passer montanus | reverse complement strand
GGGCTTGGAGCAGTCTGGGATAGTGAAAGGTGTCTGTGGTAGTTTATTTTTTGAGGTTTTTTTGGTAAAAAACTCCATACTAAACTAAATTCCTCCATACCATAGCAAACAAATATTAAAATAACTTTAAACCTATAAAAATTTAAACAAAAGAAAGGAAAAAATAGATAAAAATCCTATACACCCCTAGAAACTTTCAAAGATAAATAATAAAAACCTTTACCTTTAAACAACTCATCTTTAAAAC
>NW_024361111.1:0-247 GCF_014805655.1 Passer montanus | reverse complement strand
GGGGGTCAGATATGGGGATACCCCAAAAACCCCTAAAATTAACTGACCCCCACCCCCACTGCCTGTTCTGGGATATAAGGGGGGGGTCAGACACAGAGAATACCCCAAAATCACTTGACATCCCAAAAATCACCAAAATTACCTGGCACCCCCCCACTGACACATCTCCCCCGCCTCTACCTGTCCTTTTGGGGGAAGGGGGAATTGGATATGGGGGACCCCCCAAAACCCAAACCAATGACCCGAG
>NW_024361110.1:0-247 GCF_014805655.1 Passer montanus | reverse complement strand
TTATACAGTATTAAAATATAAATTATATTTAATTATATTATAAATAATATTTCAAAGCTCATGTTTTATAGAGCTTTATCTAGGTGCTCCCTGACAAGAATGAGAAAAATGTTTTGTACTTAACTTACTGGGAAAATAGGTTTCTTTTTCTTTTTGAACCCAATTAGTCCAGAAATATTTGATGAAAAAAATGGCAGTTATTAACCAGTATCCAGATGTCAATACAGAGCTTTCAGTACTACTTTAA
>NW_024361109.1:0-7485 GCF_014805655.1 Passer montanus | reverse complement strand
ACAAAAAATGGGAAAAGTTCAATAAAATATGGGGGAAAATCAATAAAAAATGGGAAAAGTTCAGTAAAATAGGGGGGAAAATCAACAAAAAATGGGAAAAGTTCAGTAAAATAGGGGGGAAAATCAACAAAAAATGGGAAAAGTTCAATAAAATACGGGGGAAAATCAACAAAAAATGGGAAAAGTTAAAAAAGAAATGGGGAAAATGGGAAAAGTTCAATAAAAAATGGGAGAAAAAGAACAGAAATGGGAAAAGTTCAACAAAAAACGGGAAAAAAATGGGAAAAATCAACAAAAAATGGGAAAAGTTCAATAAAAAATGGGAGAAGAACAGAAATGGGAATTAGACAACAAGAAATGGGAAAAAATCAACAAAAATGGGAAAAGTTCAACAAAAATGGGAGAAAAACAACAAAGATGGGAATTAGTCAACAAGAGATGGGGAAAAAATGGGAAAAATTCAATAAAATATGGGAGAAAAACCAAGAAAAAGTGGGAAAAGTTCAACAAAAAAGGGAATTAGTCAACAAGAAATGGGAAAAATTCAACAAAAAATGGGAAAAAAGCAATAAAAAATGAGAAAAAAATCCAAAAAATGGGAATTAGTCAACAAGAAATGGGGAAAAAATAGGATTTATTCATGAAAAAACGTGGGGAAATGGAAAAAATGGGAATTATCAGAGAAAAAAGTGGGATTAAATGGGAATTATCCAACAAAAACGAGTAAAAATGGGGAAAATCCAATAAATATTTGGAAAAATCGAACACAAAATTGGGAAAAAATTCCAGAATTTTGGTAAATTCCAGGATTTTGGGTGAATTGATTTACCTGGAAGCTGGAGAGGAGGAGCAGGGAGAGACGTTGGACTTCAGGAAGCTCCAGGCTGATGGATTTGCTCAAATCTGGGAAAAAAAAGGGTTAAAAATGGTGAAATTCCCAAAAAAATCAGCCTAGAATTCCCCAAAAGCAGCTGGAGCAGGGCAGGGTGTGGGAAAAGGAGAAAAAAAAGGAGAAAAATTAAATGTAAGGAGGAAAATTGAATTTAAGGGGGAAATTGGGGGGAAAATAGAGAGGAAAAGGCACAAAATGGGGGGGAAATAGGAAAAAAATCAAATTTAATGAGGAAATGGGGAAAAGGAAGAGGGGAAAATGAAATTTAAGGGTCAAGAATTGGGGAAAATCAAATTTAAGGGTTAAGAATTGGGGAAATGGGAAAAAATCAAATTTAAGGGTCAAGAGAGGGGAGAAAATAGGAAAAAATCAAATTTAAGGGTCAAGAAAGGGGGGAAAATAGGAAAAAAAATCCAATTTAAGGGTCAAGAATGGGGGGAAATGGGAAAAAATCAAATTTAAGGTTCAAAAATGGGAAAAATGAAGGAGCAAAGTAAAATTTAAAGATGAAGGGGGAAAATGGGAAGAAGAAAGAGAGAAAGTCACATTTAAGGAGAAAAATGGGGAAAAAAAAAGAGGAAAAATCACATTTGGGGGAAAATGGAAAAAGAAAGAGAAAAAAACACATTTAGGAGGAAAATGGAGAATGAAAGAGGGGAAAAAAGTCACATTTAGGGAGAAAAATGAGAAAAAAAAGAGGAAAAGTCCCATTTAGTGTGGGAAAAATGAAGAGGAAAAGTCGAATTTAAGGTGAAAACCAGGAAAAGAAAGAGGAAAAAAAATCACATTTGGGGGGAAAATGGGAAATTAAAGAGGGGGGAAATCATGTTTGGGGGGGGGAAATGGGGAAAGAAAGAGGAAAAAATCACATTTGGGGGTAAAAATGGGAAAGAAAGAGGGGGAAAAAATCACATTTAGGGGGAAAAATGGGAAAGAAAAAGGGAAAAAAATCACATTTAGGGGGAAAAATGGGAAAAAAAAGGGGGAAAATCACCTTTAGGGGTAAAAATGGGAAAATCACATTTGGTGGTAAAAATGGAAAAGAAAGAGGGGGAAAAAATCACATTTGGGGGGAAAATAGGAAGAAGGAAAAATCACATTTGGTGGTAAAAATGGAAAAGAAAGAGGGGGAAAAAATCACATTTGGGGGGAAAATAGGAAGAAGGAAAAATCACATTTGGTGGTAAAAATGGAAAAGAAAGAGGGGGAAAAAATCACATTTGGGGGGAAAATAGGAAGAAGGAAAAATCACATTTGGTGGTAAAAATGGAAAAGAAAAAGGGGGGAAAAATCACATTTAGGGGTAAAAATGGAAAGGAAAAAGGGGGGGGAAATCACATTTAGGGGGAAAAATGGAAAAGAAAAAGGGGGAAAATGGGAAAGAAAGAAATTGGAGACAAAATCACATTTAGAGGGAAAAATGGCAAAAAGGAAGAGGAAAATCCCAATTTAGGGAGAAAAATGTAAAAAAAGAAGAGTCAAAAGCGAGAAGGGGGTGACAAAAAAAACCCCAAACCCCTCAGTGACAGAACCCCCCAGCTCTCCTCACCCCCCAGGATGGATTTTAATTAAATCCGCGCTAATGAAGGCACGAACCGCGCAGCTCCTGGTGCTTTCCCGCTCAATTCTCGCCCCTCATCTTGTTGCCGCCCCTCACGATGTTGCCGCCCTTTTCTCGGCTTTCAAAACATTCCCGCTCAATTCTCGCCCCTCATCTTGCTGCCGCTCCTCACGATGTTGCCGCCCTTTCCCTCCCATCAAGACGTTCCCACCTTTTCCCGCCCCTCGCGTTGTTCTCTTCTTCCGCCCCTCACACCCTTCCCGCCTTTCACGTCTTCACGCCCTTTTCCCACCGTGTCTCAACTCTCATCCTGTACCTTCTCCTCACACCCTTCCTGCCCTTTTCCCACCCCTCACAGTCCTCCCGCCATTTTCCCACCCCTCACCATCTTCCTGCCCTTTTCCCACCCCTCACAATCTTCCCTCCTCTCAAACCCTTCCTGCCCTTTTCCCACTCCTCACGGTGTTCCTGCCCCTTCCCACCATTGTCCCACCCTTCATGATCTTCCCTCCATTTTCCCGCCCCTCACCATCTTCCTGCCCTTTTCCCACCCCTTACCCCCTTCCCACCATTTTCCCACCCCTCACACCCTTCCCACCATTTTCCCACCCCTCACCATCTTCCCGCCCTTTTCCCACCCCTCACAAACCTCCCGCCTGCCGAGCCCAAACCTGAGAGAAAAAAATCAGGAGAAAATGGGAAAAAAAAGGAAAAAAAAAGGCTTTGGAAATTTATTTTTTGGATAAAATCTCAACTGAAAGGGGCGGACTCTGAGAACAGCACCAGAACGGCACAAACCCCCTCGAATTCCCATGGGGAAATCCCGTGGTTTGGCTGTTTTGTGGTCAGTTTGGGGTTTGTCATTTTATTTTTGTACTTTTCCATCAGAAAAAGTGAAGCCATGGAATTTCCCGATATGAAATCCCTTGGAATGACACCAATGGAAGGTCCGGCCTGCGAGCAACATCCAGCGAGATGTTTGGTAAAGCAACTTTCCCATTAATTAGCTAAATTAAGAAAAATTTTCCATAGAAATTTCCTATAGAAAATTCCAATACAGAGAACATCCAATTACAATAGGGGGGGGGTTTAATTCATCTAGAACAGAAATCCCAGCATAAAAAACCGCACAGAAACGAAAATAAATCCATTTTTTCCGCTGCAAAACTGGAGACAAACACCAAGACTATTTTTTTTCCTTCTTCTTCAGGTTCTTGGTGTAAAATCCAAGTTTTTCCTTAAAAAAAATGGCATTTTCTGAGGCAAAATGAAGTTATAAATAATCCCGAGTCGGCGCTGAGAGGTAGAGGTGTCGCTGCCATCACAATCTATTGGCTTGTTCTGAGGTAATTAATTCATTGCGAGTCAATCATTCTATCGGCCCGTGATTAATTAACGTTAATTGACCTCTCTCCTCTCAAAAAGGTCCTTTTAATTAAGAAATCTTTAATTGGAGGCGTCGCTGCCCGGGTCGGCGGCAGGGGAGGTGATGGATGAGGGGGTGGCGGCGTCCTGCCAGCTGCCATTGGCCTGAGGGGACAGAAAATTTAATTAATTAATATTAATTGGCGTTAAATCATCAAGAAATTACCTGTAGATGGCATTATAGAGGATTGTGTGTTTGCAATTGAGGGTGGTTTTAAAAGGAAATAGCAGAAAGTTGATATCCCAAAAAACCTTCTTCTTCTTTTATTTGTATGTTTATAATTTGGTATAAATATAATATAAATGTAATTGATGGATTTATGTAAATATGTAGTGTTTGTATCTTAAATTTATATAAATATAAATCTATACAATTTCTCATATATAATATTAACTTATAATGTAAAATATATTTTTAAAGTATTAATTATGTTTCTAATTTATACATTTACATCTAAATGTATATACTTTATTTAATGTATTTTATATATCATAACAGTAAAAATAATAATAATGATGGTTTATAATATAAAAAATTATATATATAAATCTATACATAATTCCATAAATAATTTATTAATATAACGATATAATTATCTATTATTTTATAATAGATAAATTAATATATCATCTATATGGCATTATATAATAATTTTATTATAATATATATATTATTTCACTAGAGATTAAATATATATTTATATTTAAATATATAATTGTTTAAATTTAATATATAAATAGTAAATATTAAATATTTTATATCTGTAAATAATGAATAGACATATATTAATAACAATATTAAATTTCTTGAAAGGTTTAAATATTTAAAAATTCATCATTTAAATTCCATTTTCCAGCTTTTTCCCCCATCCCAATATCACCCATTTTGGGGGAAATAATTTAAAAAATAAAATTAAAATGACGATTAAAATAAATTCAAAATAAGAATTCAGATAAATGTAAAAAAATACAATTTCTGGGTAATATTTTACGAAACCCCAGCTGACCTCGAGGCGCTGCGAGGAGAACAAAGGGCTCCCCACGAGGGGCTCGAAGCTCCCCGGCTGCTGCAGGACGTGCTGCAGGGAATCCAGCTGAAAAACCAGAAAAATGGGAAAAAAAAAGAAAAATAAAGTTAAAAAATGAACTACAAAATGCCCGAAATGGGAATTTGTCAGGTAGAATTTCCACAGGAGTAAAGGACTGGAGTGAGAGGAGGGATTGGAGAATTTGGTAAAAATTTAGGGAATTTTAATTGAAATTTTAGTGGGAATTTCAAAGGAGAGTAGGGAATTTCTGGATTTAATAATGAGAATTTTAATAAGAATTTTAGTGGGAGTTTCAGGATTTAATAATGAGGATTTTAATAAGAATTTTAGTGGGAATTTCAAAGGAGAGCAGGAAATTTATGGATTTAATAATGAGAATTTTAATTAGAATTTTAGTGGGAGTTTCAGGATTTAATAATGAGAATTTTGATAAGAATTTTAGTGGGAGTTTCAAGTGGGAGTAGGGAATTTCTGGATTTAATAATGAGAATTTTAATAAGAATTTTAGTGGGAATTTCAAAGGAGAGTAGGGAATTTCTGGATTTAATAATGAGAATTTTAATTAGAATTTTAGTGGGAGTTTCAGGATTTAATAATGAGAATTTTAATTAGAATTTTAGTGGGAGTTTCAGGATTTAATAATGAGGATTTTAATAAGAATTTTAGTGGGAATTTCAAGTGGGAGTAGGGAATTTCTGGATTTAATAATGAGAATTTTAATCGAAATTTTAGTGGGAATTTCAAGTAAAAGTAGGGCATTTATGGATTTAATAATAATAAATAAGATTAATTAAATAATAGAATAAAGGAGAATTTCAGTGGGAATTTTGGGGGGAATTTTAGTGGGAATTTTAGAATTTTCCTGAGAATTTTGGAGATAATTTCAGAATTCCAGTGAGGATTGCACTGAGAATTTTAATAAGAATTTCTTTAGGAATTCCAGCAAGAAATTCAGATTTTTTTATGGGAATTTCAGGCAGAATTTCATTAAAAATTTCAGAATTTCAATAGGAATTTCACAATTTAATGAAAAATTTCCCTCCAAATTCCAACAGGAATTTCAGTCGAAATTTTGGATTTTTAGTGGGAATTTCAGTGAGAATTTCAGAATTTAATGAAGAATTTCACTCTGAATTCCAACAGGAATTTCAGTGAGAAATTCAAATTTTTAGTGGGAATTTCAGTGAAAATTTTGGAATTTCAATAGGAATTTTACAAAGAATTTCACTCCTAATCCTACCAGGATTTTCAGATTTTCAGGAAAATCAGCAATTTAAACAATCCCAAACTTTTAAATACCCCTTAAAATTCAAAAAATACATCTGAAGGCATCAATTCCTCTGGGATCCAGGGTGGAAATTTGGAATTTTTTTCCATTTTTCTTCTGGAATCCAGAACAGAAATTTGGATTTTTTTCCCATTTTTATCTCTGGAATCCAGGGCAGAAATTTGGATTTTTTTTCCTCTGGGATCCTGGGCATAAATTTGGATTTTTTCCTCTGAATTCCAGGGCAGAAATTTGATTTTTTCCATTTTTTTCCTTTGGATCCAGGGCAGAAATTTGGATTTTTGCCATTTTTCCTTTGGATCCATGGCAGAAATTTGGATTTTTTTCCCATTTTTTCCCCTGAATTCCAGGGCAGAAATTTGCATTTTCCCCTGAATTCCAGAACAGAAATTTGGATTTTTCCCCTGAATTCCAGAGCAGGAATTTGGATTTTCCCCTGAATTCCAGGGCAGAAATTTGGATTTTTCCCCTGAATTCCAGGGCAGAAATTTGGATTTTTTCCCATTTTTCCCCTGAATTCCAGGGTAGAAATTTGGATTTTTCCCCCTGAATTCCAGGGCAGAAATTTGGATTTTTCCCCTGAATTCCAGGGCAGAAATTTGGATTTTTCCCCTGAATTCCAGAGCAGAAATTTGGATTTTTCCCCTGAATTCCAGGACAGAAATTTGGATTTTTCCCCTGAATTCCAGAGCAGAAATTTGGATTTTTCCCCTGAATTCCAGAGCAGAAATTTGGATTTTTCCCGTTTTTCCTCACCTGGGGCTGCGCGCTGGGAGGGCTCTGGTAGGAAGCCAAGGGCTGCAAATTGAGGAAAGAATCCCCAGAATTCGTCATCTTAAAGGACCCAGAGGAAGCTGAAAAAACAACAAAAAAACCCCAAAAATGAAATTAAAATGGAGAATTTTAATGGGTGAGAAATGCAACAAAATGGTGCTTTAGAGGGGATAAAAAGGGAATAAATGGAATTAAATTGGGATAAAAACGGGAATAAATGGAATTAAAAAAAAGAGAATAAATGGAATTAAATTGGGATAAAAAAGGGAATAAATGGAATTAAATTGGGATAAAAAAGGGAATAAATGGAATTAAAAGTGGGATAAAAAAGGGAATAAAACTGAATTAAAAGGGGGATAAAAAAGGGAATAAATGGAATTAAATTGGGATAAAAAAGGGAATAAAGATGGGAATAAAAAAGAGAATAAATGGAATTAAATTGGGGTAAAAAAGGGAATAAATGGAATTAAAAAGGGAATAAATGGAATTAAATTGG
>NW_024361108.1:0-247 GCF_014805655.1 Passer montanus | reverse complement strand
CGGCACCCGCGGCAGGAGAGGCCCGGCCGGCGAGACCCGCTGGATACGGACCCTGCGGGGAAGGAGCGGAGCGTCACGGCTGTGCGGCCCGGCGGAGCCAGGCCGGGGCCGGGCAGGCGCTCACCGTAGGCGCAGGTTGCGGATAGGGTCCCGGGAGCGGTACACGGCGGGGTCCCGGGAGCGGCACACGGCGCTGCCCCCGCGCCGCGCCGCGCCCGCCATGGCCGCGCTCCGGGGAAACCGGCGG
>NW_024361107.1:0-247 GCF_014805655.1 Passer montanus | reverse complement strand
AGGAGGGGAATTCCAGACTGAACCATCATAACAAATAGGGGTAGCAGAACGAACCAACTCCAAATAAAAATGAACACACCACAACACCCCAGGAAAGTTAACAATGCTATGGTGGATTCCCAAACTTCTTCTTCTTTCCGTCCTGAGAGAAGCAAATGTAAACTACATATTGGATGAGTTTCATCTCAGGTTTAATGGGGAAGAGTTGTAGTACTTTGCCTAGGGCTTGACCAAAGAGGTTTGGGGA
>NW_024361106.1:0-247 GCF_014805655.1 Passer montanus | reverse complement strand
GGGAATGAGACTCGGAATGGGATTCAGACAGGGGATGGAAGCGGAACGGTGCCGGGGCCGGGGTGACACGGGAGTGGGTGGGCGAGAGGGGCTGACAGCAGGGAGAGGGGACACTGGAAAGCGGGACAGAGGGACATGGGGGCAGTTCCAGGGCAGGGGGTCCTTGATCAGCTGCCCCAGAACCTCCACCAGGGTCTCCAGCACAGCCGGAGCCTCTCGGCCTGGGGTGCCCAAAGCCCTGAGCAAC
>NW_024361105.1:0-247 GCF_014805655.1 Passer montanus | reverse complement strand
TTTCTGGTTTGATGGAATGCCTCACAAATTAGAGCAAGCCCAGCTCTGCTGATAACCAGTCTTGGTAACTTCCTATCCACTGAACTGGCCTTGCTCTAATGATTCCAAAGCTGAAGAGCACAACAGGCTTGGCACAGCCAGGAGAGAACATCTTGTCCTGTTGTCAAGGTTTGAGGCTGCCACAATGCCAGTGCCCCCCTGATTGGTTTGACCACAAGCCCCCAAAAAACTCACTTCCTTCTTAACC
>NW_024361104.1:0-247 GCF_014805655.1 Passer montanus | reverse complement strand
GGTTGCTCAAGACTTCCGTAAATAAGACTTCATTGTGTCTTTTAAAACTGCAAATGGAGATTGGTTTTGCTCATTGACATTGTTGAAAGTGAATTACAAAATTCTAGCTTTTGAATGTTACTTGATTATTGGTATTTCTGCTGCATATTCTGTCTGAGCATCACCAACTTTAATTCTTTTGCAATGTGGAAATCTTCCAGCAATGAAATTAATGAAAGAAAACAAACCATTTTTTAGTATATCTGTC
>NW_024361103.1:0-247 GCF_014805655.1 Passer montanus | reverse complement strand
GAGCCCGGGCCGAACTCCGGGCACCGCTGTCCCCTGCCCGGGGCTGGACGGGCCCGGCTCTGCCACCCGCCCCCATCCCGGGACACCCGGAGTGCCCCTGACCCCCGTGGGATGGAGGGTGGGTGAAGGGAGACCCTGAGCCAGACGCTGGTGGTGCCACTGGAGCATCCCTGACTCCCATGGGATGGAGGGAGAGCAGCCCTGACCCGGTGGGATGGAGGGACCGGAGCCCCCTGCCCCCGGTGGC
>NW_024361102.1:0-247 GCF_014805655.1 Passer montanus | reverse complement strand
GTGGATTCCTTGGCTGTGGTTTCAGTCCCTTTTTGTCCCCTGCAGTTTGGGCCTGTCCCTCACTGCCCTCAGAGGGTGAGTGCTGCTGCTGGCAGATGTGTGCAGGGTGCCCATCCTGTGTCACTGGGTGCTGTGCCACCCCAGCAGGGATTGTAACACACTGATGTCAGCTTAATGAGCAGTGAGCTTAATGAACCACAGAAATGAAATCCATATCTTTATAACAAAGTTACTGTAGCACCACACA
>NW_024361101.1:0-247 GCF_014805655.1 Passer montanus | reverse complement strand
CGGGGGCGCCTTTGGAAGCCGTGGGGGCTCCGGGGGCTTCGGGGGCTTTGGGGGCTACGGCATCTCTGGGGGTTTTGGCGGTTTTGGGGGCTATGGCAGCTGCGGCCGCGGTTCCCGGTCCTTCGGGGGCTCCTGCGGGCCCTGCTAAGCCCCAAAGCCCGCCGGAGTTCAGTGCTGGCCCTGCCCGCGGGCTCCTGCAGCAGCCCCCGCTGCCTTGTGCCGCCGGAGCCGGGCTGAAGCTGCAGCC
>NW_024361100.1:0-247 GCF_014805655.1 Passer montanus | reverse complement strand
GAGTAATAATTGTTTTTTATGAATAAAAATGGCCAAAACATGTAAGAAAAAAAAATGTAAATTTATAAATATTAAAATAATAAGGGTAGTTTTTTTTTTTAAAAAAATATGATCTCTGTGAAAAAACTCTGAGAAAAAAAATATTATTTTGACTATACAGATCATTAATCTATCCAGTTCTGAAATCTGACTGATTTTGTGTTGATATAAAATAAGACATTTTTCTTCTCTTTTATGTACTATTTTG
>NW_024361099.1:0-247 GCF_014805655.1 Passer montanus | reverse complement strand
AGCGCCCCCGAGGGCAGCTCCACAGCAGAGAAGTTTCCCCTTAAAGCGGTTAAAATCCGTTTTTTCCCCCTCGCGCTGGTTTATCTGAGAAGGAAATTGTGTTTCCCCGCTGCTCCCTCACAAGCATGGCTGTGTGTTAACCAGGGCACAGGGCAGGATGGGATCTCCCCGCGAGGGTTTTCCCAAGTGCCGAGGGCTGGGAACACTCGGGGACAGGGTCAGATGTCACTGGGGCTGCAGAGGGTCA
>NW_024361098.1:0-5043 GCF_014805655.1 Passer montanus | reverse complement strand
TAAAGGCCTTTATAAAAGAGCTGGTCTCCTGGCCCTGTTTTTCACAGTTTGAGGAATCGTCCGGGATACCCACACTGAAGAGGATCAGGCATGGGATGGCCGCCCACCCTATTGGGCCTCCAGGGAACAGCTGGCTACGCCAGACCTGGGAGCACAGCCTGGGACTGGTGACGCAGAGGAGCGCCGGGACCTGGTGAGAACCAGTGGCGGGAGTTGGAGGCGAGCGAGTGGGGAGTGAGTGCGACGGGGGCCGGCAGCTCGGATCCCCGAAGTGAGCGAGGACCTCCTGGTACCGCGGTTCCGGACTCCCGCGAGGGGCCGGCCGGGAACGGAGGGAAGCGAGAGAGGCCTAACAAGGCCCAGAGGAACGAGTGAGGTGTCTCCTGGGGACAGAAGGAATCCCCCCTGGCGTGCAGGGGACAGCGTGTGAGTGGCACACAACAGGGGTAGGCCCCCTTTTTTTTCTTAGGCCTAGTAGGGGTGCAAAGGAGGGGCAAGAGGGAGCCCCGTTGGGACCTAACCCCAGGGAAGTGAGAAAGTCGGGCCCGAGAGTGTGGGTGAGTTTCCTCTCCTTGTCCCAAGTGTGTGAGTGAATTCCCTATCCTTACCAGTGTGAAAGTGAAAGAATGTTTGAGCAGTAAAAGAATATTAAATGTTGTGTTGCCCATCTGTAGATTTCCATTTGGGTAGGGGCACTTTAAGATTTCAGTTAAGAATCCAATCATTAAGTTATCAGTAAACGTTGTGTTGCCTGTCTGTAGTTTTCCGTTTGGGTAGGGGCACCTTAATGTTTCAGTTAAGAACCCAATTGGAGTCAGTATGGGAAAGTGTTTGAGTAAAAGAGGAAAATTCAGAAGGGAAGATGAGAAAAAAAGAGAAAAATATTCCCCCTGATAGCCCTCTTGGACAGATATTAGATCAATGGGACACTCGGGAGGCCACGAAAGGCTTAGACAAAATAAAAATGATTCACTATTGTATGGAAGTCTGGCCTAAGTTATACCTGCAGGGAGAGTGGCCATGGTATGGGACAAGAGATCCATGGATGTGTTCCCAATTAAATCAAATCTGAAGACCCGAGACAGTCCCAATCTTGAGCAATTAACATATGCTGCATGTTGGCAGAGGGATACTACTGGCAATGTGGTTATAAAAATCTGTAAGCTACAAAAACAGGAAGAAAAGAATGAAAGGAGAGAAGAAACTAGTAAAAAGTGGGACTCCCTTGATTACTTACCTCCACCTCCTTTCCCTTCTATTTACCCAGCAATGTCCCATGTTCCTCTCCCAGATGCCCCGATTTTACCTCTGTCTCCTCCATCCCCAGAACCAGCAGCCGCCCCGACCCCATCACCACCTCTGATTAATACTCCTATGATTAATACCCCTACCCTAACCACAACTACCTCACCTGCTCCAAATACTTCTGTCCCACCTCCCTCTAATCTGGCTATTTCCCCAGTCTCCCTTTTAACCCCTTCAACTGTCTCTCCAGCTCCACTCCCAGTGTCCCCTCCTACGGGTTCGGTTTCTTCCCCCGTATCTACCGCTATACCATTACCTCCTCCTAACTGGGAGGTGAGCACCTCCATCTCTAACCCAGTTAGTATAAGTCAACTAGCCCCCACTCCTCCCGTTTCTTCCCAGAAGGGTAACCTCACAGAGGGACCTTACTGTAATACAAGATCTAAAACATCTAAAGCAGAGGAGCCTTTTCCTCTTAGAGAAGTCCCCTTGGGTGGGATATGTGAGGGGCTTGGGTTTGTGAATGCCCCACTAACAGCCACCAAAGTTCGAGGTCTTAAGAAGGAATTAGGGAACTTAGTGGAGGACCTGGTAGGTATATCGAATCAAGTAGACCAATTTCTGGGTCCCAACATTTACACCTGGGGAGAGCTGAACTCCATTTTTAAAATTCTGTTCAGCCTGGAAGAAGTGAGGATGATTAGGGCCGCAGGAATGTGGATCTTGGAGCGAGAAAATTGTTCAGGAGATCCCAGTGACCAAAAATTACCCTTACAGGACCCTGAGTGGGACCCCAATGAAGAGGAAGATAGAAGGAACATGGAGGAGTATAGGTCCATGGTTAGAGGAATAAAGGAATCAGTTCCTCGAAGTAA
The DNA here is from genome assembly GCF_014805655.1 of Passer montanus. Lineage (NCBI taxonomy): Eukaryota > Metazoa > Chordata > Aves > Passeriformes > Passeridae > Passer > Passer montanus. The sequence goes on along the minus strand of NW_024361098.1, from coordinate 2,923 downwards.
TAACACAAAACTAGCTGTTGACAGCATGCAAGAAAAAGACGAAACCCCAGCTACTTGGCTTAATAGATTCAAGAGGAACTTCCAGTTATATTTCAATATAGATCCTGATAGCTCTGAAGGCCAAGTACTTCTAAAAGTGCAATTTGTTACAAAATCGTGGCCAGACATCAGGAGAAAGTTAGAGAAAATGGACTGGCAGGAGAAGGGAATAAATGAACTATTAAAGGAAGCTTTAAAGATATATTTAAGGAGAGAGGAAGAGAAAACTAAAGCTAAAGCTAGAATCATGGTAGCTATAGCCAGGGAAAGTCTAGGGGGGAACAGAGATCAACGGGGACAACCATCCAGAATCAGTGAAGGTGGATGAAAGTCCTCCTTTGAAAAACCCAAAGATAGACCTATACTACCTCCATGGGCAGATACAAGCAAGACACCAGGAGCACCACTAAGCGAAATGCTATTATTGTGGAGAGATAGGACACATAAGAAGGGATTGCAACAAACTCTCTTTGGATGAGGCAATTGCAAAAGAACAAGAGGCTCTCGAGAGACTTCTAAGGGGTGGCAACTAGGGGTGTCAGGGGCTTTACATGTTAGGGGACCCAATGTACCATCAAGAAGAGCCCCTAGTAAACTTTGAGGTGGGTCCCCAAAGTGAAGAATTTGAATTTTTAGTCGATACCAGAGCAGATAGATCAAGTATAAAGGAATTACTTGCAGGAGTGACAATTGGGAGAAATGTCTGTGAGCAGAGGGAAAACCATTTAGAGCCTCCATAGCTGAAAGTGTAGAAATTGAAGGAAACAGAAGGCAATGTGTGGCTGATCTTATCAATTTACCTAATCTAGAAAGTAATTTACTAGGAAGGGACCTGCAGGTTCAATTAGGAGTGGGGATTATCCCAAAGGATGGGAGAATGATAGTTCAGATGATGAAATTGACATCAGGAGATATAGAGCAAATAAACCCAGAGGTTTGGGCAGGAGAAGGAAAGAGAGGCGATCTAGACATCCCACCAATAAGAATCGAAATGCAAAAAGGAATTCCTCCCGTTCGGGTAAAGCAATACCCAATGTCTATTGAGGGTAAAAAGGGATTGACCTCTGTGATTGAGCAGTTATTAGAGGAAGGTGTCCTAGAGCCGTGTATGTCTCCCCACAACACCCCTATTTTAGCAATCAAGAAGGCAGAGGGAAAATACTGATTAGTCCAAGAGTTAAGGGAAATAAATAAGAGAACTATAACCAGGCATCTAGTGGTCCCAAATCCCTACACCCTCTTGGGTCAGATCCCAAGGGAGCATGCATGGTTTACCATTATAGATTTAAAAGATGCATTTTGGGCATGTCCTCTTGCAGAGGAATGTAGGGATTGGTTCGCGTTTGAGTGGGAACATCCAGAGAAAAGGAGGAAACAACAATTAAGGTGGACTCGCCTACCCCAAGAATTTAGAGTCCCCAAATCTCTTCGGGCAAGCCTGAAAGTGAAGTACAAATTCTGCAATAGGTAGATGACTTATTAACGTCTGGAGAGGAACAGAATAATGTCAGGGCAACAATTATACATTTTTTAAATTTCTTAGGAGCAAATGGTTTAAAGGTATCCCAGAATAAATTGCAAATTGTGTAAGTGGAAGTTACTTATCTGGGACACATAATTGGGAAGGGATATAAGAAGCTGAGTCCTGAAAGAATTTCAGGCATACTATCAATACCAGCACCAAAACCTAAAAAAGATGTCAGAAAACTATTAGGTTTATTTGGGTACTGTAAGTTATGGTTAGACCAATATACCCAAAGTGTAAAATTTTTATATGACAAATTGATAAACCCTGACCCAATAGAATGGACAATGGAGGATGACAAAAGACTAAATAACTTAAAGGACAAACTATCCTCAGCACCTGTCCTAAGTCTGCCAAATCTTGAAAAAGAATTTGACCTATTTGTAAACACTGAAAAAGGAATTGCATATGGGGTGGTAGCCCAAGAGTGGGGAGGGTGTAAGAAACCAACAGCTTACATCTCAAAACTGCTAGAGCCAGTAGGTAGGGGGTTGCCCACCTTCAAGCACTTGCTTCAGCAGCCACCTTAATTGAAGAGACTCAAAAACTGACCCTGCGAGGTAAAATAAAAATCCATACACCGCACAATCTAAAAACAATTTTAAGCCAAAGAACCCAGAGGTGGCTTACTGACTCCAGAATATTAAAGTATGAAATAATCTTAATAAATGCTGATAACCTAGAGCTGGTAACCTCTAAAACTCTAAAGCCAGCGCAGTTTCTCTCTGGAGAGCCATTATTAAAACTGGAACATAACTGCTTGGAACTAGTGGACTTTCAGACAAAGGTTAGGGAAGGTCTCGAAGAGATACCTTTACCTTATGGAAGGAAATTCTTTACAGATGGGTCTTCAAGAGTAGTGGAGGGAAAAAGGATGTCTGGATATGCAGTAATTGAAATTGCAGAAAATGAAGACATGAGAGTTACTGAGAAGGGCAAACTGCCTTCTAATTGGTCAGCTCAGTGTTGTGAAATATATGCTTTAAAGAGAGAACTTGACTTATTAGAAGGGGACCAAGGGACATTTTACACCCACTCACGGTACGCCTTTGGAATCGTTCATACATTTGGAAAGATTTGGGAGGAACGTGGGTATCTGAACTCCAAAGGAAAAAACTTAGTGCACACAGAACTGATAAGAATTATCTTAGAAAGCATCATTCCCTGATACAGGTTGTGTGGGAAGATAGGGACAGGTGGTCGGGAGACCACGCGCTGTACAGAAAGATAGGACCTCCTCACTCTCCCAGTTTGTTGCGTAAGCAGATGGAAGTGATGTAACCCCAGGTTATATAAGGCTGCGAAATCTGAAAATAAACCCCATTTTACTGTCCACCAAATTGGTGTCTGTGAGTGATA
>NW_024361097.1:0-247 GCF_014805655.1 Passer montanus | reverse complement strand
ATGAAGGGCAATGCCAAGCTGAGATGCTTGTGAAATGCTGAGATTTGGCAAAGGAATGTACCAGCTTCATGTTCAAATGGCAATAGCCTTGTTGCTTTCAGTAGAACTGCTCAATTAAAGCAGATAAGAACTGGAAGGTTCAGTTTCTAACCCCTAGTTTGACTGTAAAAGCCATTATAGGCTTAAATGGAAGTCAGGTTTTACTTGTATGATCTGCAATTTATTCACTTCTGGTTTCTTCAGTCTG
>NW_024361096.1:0-247 GCF_014805655.1 Passer montanus | reverse complement strand
ACACCTGGGAACACCCTGAGTACACCTGGGCACAGCCTGACCACACCTGGCCATGGCAAGAGGGCACCTGGGCACACCTGGATACACCTGGGCACACCTGGGCACACGTGACCATACCTGGACACGCCCTGACCACACCTGGACACGCCCTGACCACACCCAGGCACACCCAGTTCTCAATGCCCCGCCCACCCTGAGGCCCCGCCCACCGGTGTGCTGCAGCCCCACCTGTGTAAGCCCCGCCCCT
>NW_024361095.1:0-247 GCF_014805655.1 Passer montanus | reverse complement strand
TAACAATTTTTAAAAGTCTAAAAGTAAAATTATTTACAAATGTATATGCACATATAGTGTGTGTGTAGATATATGTCTATGCATAGATATAAACCCACAAATATATATAAAATATATGTGTGTGTGCACATGTATTTTATATATAAGTAAATATATTTAAATATATATAATGTATATAGATATAGGTAAAATATATCAATTATATATATTTATATATTTTTAAATATTTATGTATATATATTATATG
>NW_024361094.1:0-247 GCF_014805655.1 Passer montanus | reverse complement strand
GTGCCCAGTGTCCCCAGGGCTGTCCCCAGGACTGTCCCAGCTGTCCCCAGCTGCCCTCAGTGCTGTCATCAGTGTCCCCAGTGTCCCCAGCACTGTCCCCAATGTCCTCAGCTGCCCCCAGGACTATCCCCAGTGCCCCAGCACTGTTTCCAGTGCCCCAGGTCTGTTCCCCGTGTCCCCAGCACTGTCCCCAGTGTCCCCAGCGCCCCAGTGTCCCGCTGTCCCCACTCACCCAGTTGACCAGGAC
>NW_024361093.1:0-247 GCF_014805655.1 Passer montanus | reverse complement strand
CCAGACCCATCCCATAACCCCAAAAACCCTACAAGGGACACCCCCAGAGACCCCCAGACCCATCCCATAACCCCAAAAACCCTACAAGGGACACCCCCAGAGACCCCCAGACCCATCCCATAACCCCAAAAACCCCATGGGGAACCCCCAAAATCATCCCAGAGACCCTTCCTGGACCCCCAGACCCCTTGGGAAGCCCCCTCCCATCAGCCCCAAATGGCACCAGAGCCCCCAGACCCATCCCATA
>NW_024361092.1:0-247 GCF_014805655.1 Passer montanus | reverse complement strand
CCCTCCTGTCCCCACCTGTCGCTGAAGTCCTCGGGGTTCTTGCTCTTGGTCACGTGCTCGGCGTGTCGCGACAGCCAGCTCACCTCGTCGCGACACAGCGACAGCGCCACGAACACCAGCAGGGCCTGGCGCGGGGGCAGGGGGCCGGGCCCCCCAAAATCTCCCGAAATTCCCCCCAAAACCTCCCAGAATCCCCCCCCAAATCTCCCGAAATTTCCCCCAAATCACCCCAAAATCTCCCCGAATC
>NW_024361091.1:0-247 GCF_014805655.1 Passer montanus | reverse complement strand
CTTTTTGTTTTTAAACAAATAATATTCAATATTTTGGATGCAGCAGAACTTGGGAAGTAACTGAAATCAGCTAGCCAGCTTTGGGGCTTATCCTGAATGCAGTTTCTTTTTAACTGTTTGAGCAGAAACATAGATTGTGAGGATGTTGGGACAAAGCTGTAAGCCCTTCCTTCATTGATGAAAAAACTTTGGCATTGTGAGCAGAAAAGGTAAATTGTTGCAACTTAAAGAATTGCTGCAAAACTCT
>NW_024361090.1:0-247 GCF_014805655.1 Passer montanus | reverse complement strand
GAGGTCTTTCTTTGAGGTGTGCATATGTGTTGTTGTGAAAGTGCCTTAAGACTGGGGGATTGGGTTCTTTTTGAGAGCAATTCATAAAGTTCATGACATAAAGTACTTTGCACAGTCTGTCTTGGGAAGACATAGTGATTGTAGAATCGTGATGCTGTTCTAAGATTTTTTTTTAATTTCTTGGTGCAGTCTTTCTACTATAGATTGCCCTGTTGGGCTGTGGGGAATGCCGGTGGTATGGGCAATT
>NW_024361089.1:0-247 GCF_014805655.1 Passer montanus | reverse complement strand
GTGTTGATGTGTTTTAACTCACCAGAAGTTCAGAGTGGATGGTGGCACTTCCTTTCTGGCTGTCATGTGTGAGGCACACAGCAAACACCAGCACTGCCAGGCAGTTTCAGGGGATGGGGCTTAGATATCTTCACTTTGTACCTGGCAGGTTGGTTGTGGCCAGCACGCAGTGCTTGATCCTCTGTTAAAGATGCAGCCACTAAAGTCAGCCAGTTCTGAAGCAAATTGGTTTAGTTCAGAGAAAGAA
>NW_024361088.1:0-247 GCF_014805655.1 Passer montanus | reverse complement strand
AGGGGCCGACGTGCAGCGCCCGGCGCGGCCTTTTCCTCGCCGGGCCGGGGGGGCGGGGGGGCGGCGGATGGAACCCCCCCCCCAGGGCCCTTCCGGCGCCGCGGCCCCTCGGATCAAACATTAACCGGGGCCGGGGCCGGGGGACGCGCCGGGGACGCGGCGCCGCGGGACCCCCGTGCCATGAGCGGCGGCCATGGGGGCGGCGGGTGAGCGGCGCCGGGGGCACCGGGAGCGGTGGGGAGGGGGC
>NW_024361087.1:0-4992 GCF_014805655.1 Passer montanus | reverse complement strand
GATGAACTGGGAGTGACTGGGAGTTACTGTGTGCGAACTGGGAACAAACTGGGATCTAGTGTGGGCAAACTGGGATTTACTGGGAGGGGACTGGGAGCAACTGGGGCTTACTGGGAGTGAACTGGGAGTTACTGGGGGTTACTGGGAGTGAACTGGGGGGTACTCGGAGCTCTGGGAGTTACTGGGATGGGGGTACTGGAGTGAACTGGGAGTGAACTGGGAGTGAACTGGGAGTTACTGGGAGCGAACTGGGAGCCGCCAGGGGGCGCCACGCCTCCCCAGGGCGCCGTCGCGAGCCGGGCGGAAGCGCCGTTTCCCGCCTCACCAAAGGGGAGGGACTTTGTCTCGGCTGACCAATAGGAGCGTCCTTTCCCGCCTCGCCCCGTGTTGATTGGTCAAAGCGTCGGCGCTCAGCCAATCAGATCGTGGGGGAGGCGTGGTCTCGGCGAGCGGCGGGAATGGCGGGCGAGCTGAGCGCTGAGGCGGCGCGGGAGATCCGCCGTGAGTCGGGGCTTTAATGGCGCTGAACGCGGTATAAACGGCGCCGAACGGGCTTTAATGAGGGCTGGAAGGGGTCACGGGCAGCCTCAGGGCTCCAGGAGTCCCTCCCGACATGGAGCCTGCTCAGGCGGCCCCGCGGTCCCCTCAGGATTTCCCTCTCAGGTGTTGTGAGCTCCAGTTCCCCTCACAGGGGTTAAATCTTCACCCGGGGGCTTTTCAATCCCTCCAACCCCTCCCAGGGGCTCAAATTCCCCTCACGATTATTTAAATGTTCACTTCGGAGCTTTTTAATCCCTCCGTCCCCTCACAGGAGTTCCAGTTCAGTCACGGGGGTTCAGATCTTCACCTCGGAGCTTTTCAGTCCCTCAAACCCCTCACAGGAGCTCAAATCCCCTCACGAGTGTTTAAAACTTTTACTTCTGGGATTTTCAATCCCTCATACCCCTCGCAGGGGCTCAAATACCCTCACGAGTGTTTCAGTTTTCATTTCGGGACTTTTTAATCCCTCAAGCCCCTCCTAGGAGCTCAGATTTTCCTCATAATTTTTAAAATTTTTATTTTGGGACTTTTGAGTCCCTCAGACCCCTCGCAGGAGCTCAGATCCCCTCACGAGTGTTTAAAACTTTTACTTCTGGGATTTTCAATCCCTCAGACCCCTCGCAGGAGCTGGAAATCCCTTCATGAGTATTTAAAATTTTATTTCTGAGCTTTTCAAACCTTCAAACCCCTCACAGGAGCTCAAATCCCCTCACAAGAGTTTACATTTTTATTTTGTGACTTTTGAATCCCTCAAACCCCTCCCAGGGGCTCAAATTTTCCTCACAATTTTTTAAATTATTATTTTGGGACTTTTCAATCTCTCAAACCCCTCACAGAACCTCAAATCCCCTCACCAGTATTTAAGTTTTTATTTTGAGATTTTTCAATCCCTCAAACCCCTGACAGGGGCTCAAAATCCTCTCATGAGTGTTTAATTTTTTGAGATTTTTCAAGCTTTTCAAACCTTCAAACCCCTCACAGGAGCTCAAATCCCCTCACAAGAGTTTACATTTTTATTTTGTGACTTTTGAATCCCTCAAACCCCTCACAGGAGCTCAAATCCCCTCACGAGAGTTTAAAATTTTATTTTGGGACTTTTCAATCCCTCAGACCCCTCCCAGGAGCTCAAATTTCCCCCACAATTTTTAAAATTTTTATTTTAGGACTTTTCAATCCCTCAAACCCCTCACAGGAGCTCAAATCCCCTCAGGAGTGTTTAAATTTTTATTTTGGGGCTTTTCAGTCCCTCAGACCCCTCACAGGAGCTCCAGATCCACTCATGAGTGTTTAAAATTTTTATTTTGTGACTTTTCAATCCCTCAGACCCCTCCCAAGAGCTCAAATTTTCCTCACAATTTTAAAAATTTTTATTTTGGGACTTTTGAATCCTTCAGACCCCTCACAGGAGCTCAAATTTTCCTCACAATTTTTTAAATTATTATTTTGGGACTTTTCAATCCCTGAGACCCCTCACAGGAGCTCAAATCCCCTCAGGAGTGTTTAATTTTTAGTTTGTGACTTTTCAATCCCTCAGACCCCTCACAGGAACTCAAATTTTCCTCACAATTTTTTAAATTTTGGACTTTTCAGTCCCTCAGACCCCTCACAGGAGCTCAAATCCCCTCACAGGGAATTTTTTGGGAATTCACTGGATTTTTTAAAAATTTCTTGGATTCTTTAGGGAATTTCTGGGATTTTTGGGGGAATTTCTTGGATTTTTTTTGGAATTTCTGGATTTTTGTGGGAATTCCCTGGATCGTTTGGAATTTTCCTGGATTTTATTTTTAATTCTCTGGATTTTTTAGGTAATTTCTTGGATTTTTGTGGGAATTTTCTGGATTTTTTTGTGGAAATTCCCTGGATTTTTTTTTTTCTTGGAATTACCCAGATTTTTCTGGGAATTTCCTGGATCCTTTTGGGAATTCCCTGGATTTTAATGGAATTTTCTTTAATTTTTTAGAAGTTCCTTGGATTTTTGTGGCAATTCCCTGAATCCTTTCAGGAATTCCTTGGATCCTTTTGGGAATTCCCTGGATTTTTAAAGGCATTTCTTGGATATTTTTGGGGAATTTTCTGGATTTTTGTAAGAATTCCTTGGATTTTTTTTTTGAGATTCCCTGGATTTTTTGTGGGAATTTTCAGGATTTTTGTGGAAATGTTCTGGATTTTTTTTTTTTGTGGGAATTTTCTGGATTTTTGTGGGAATTCTCTGGATCCTTTTGGGAATTTTCTGGAATTTTAAAATTTTTTTTTCATTGTTTTGGAATTTTTTAAAATTTATTTTTGAGGGAATTTCTTGGATTTTTGGAAAATTTTCTGTATTTTCTTTGAAAATTCCCTGGATTTTTGTGGGAATTCTCTGGATCCTTTTGGGAATTTTCTGGAAATTAAAAAAAAATTTTACATTGTTTTGGGGATTTTCCTTTTTATTTTGGGATTTTTGGAAAATTTTCTGGATTTTTGTGGGAATTTTCAGGATTTTTGTGGAAATGTTCTGGATTTTTTTTTTTTGTGGGAATTTTCTGGATTTTTGTGGGAATTCTCTGGATCCTTTTGGGAATTTTCTGGAATTTTAAAATTTTTTTTTCATTGTTTTGGAATTTTTTAAAATTTATTTTTGAGGGAATTTCTTGGATTTTTGGAAAATTTTCTGTATTTTCTTTGAAAATTCCCTGGATTTTTGTAGGAAATTCCTGGATTTTCTTTGCAAATTCCCTGGATGTTTTTGGAGATTCCCTGGATTTTTGTGGGAATTTTCTGGATTTTTGTGGGAATTCTCTGGATCCTTTTGGGAATTTTCTGGAATTTTAAAAATTTATTTTTAATTGTTTTGGATTTTTTAAACATTTTTTGGGGGGCAATTTTGTGGACTTTTGGAAAATTTTCTGGATTTTCTTTGAAAATTCCCTGGATTTTTGTAGGAAATTCCCTGGATTTTTTTGTGACAATTCCCTGGATTTTTGCAGGAAATTCCCTGGATTTTTTTGTGACAATTCCCTGGATTTTTGTGGGAATTTTCTGGATTTTCTTTGGAATTTCCTGGATTTTTTTGGAATTTCTTGGATTTTTGTGGGAATTCTCTGGATCCTTTTGGGAATTTTCTGGAATTTTAAAAATTTATTTTTAATTGTTTTGGATTTTTTAAACATTTTTTGGGGGGCAATTTTGTGGACTTTTGGAAAATTTTCTGGATTTTCTTTGAAAATTCCCTGGATTTTTGTGGGAATTCTCTGGATCCTTTTGGGAATTTTCTGGAATTAAAAAAAAAATCATTGTTTTGGGATTTTTCCTTTTTATTTTGGGGGGAATTTCTTGGATTTTTTGAAACTTTTTCGGATTTTCTTTGAAAATTCCTGGATTTTTGTAGGAAATTCCTGGATTTTTTTGCAACAATTCCCTGGGTTTTTGTGGGAATGTTCTGGATTTTCTTTGGAATTCTCTGGATTTTTTGGGAATTTCTTGGATTTTTGTGGGAATTCTCTGGATCCTTTTGGGAATTTTCTGGAATTTTAAAAATTTATTTTTAATTGTTTTGGATTTTTTAAACATTTTTTGGGGGGCAATTTTGTGGACTTTTGGAAAATTTTCTGGATTTTCTTTGAAAATTCCCTGGATTTTTGTAGGAAATTCCCTGGATTTTTTTGTGACAATTCCCTGGATTTTTGCAGGAAATTCCCTGGATTTTTTTGTGACAATTCCCTAAATCCCCCCAAAAATTCCCCAAACCCTCCGCAAATCCCTCATCCCAAAAATCCCCTCCAGGAAAAACCAACCCCACCCCAAATTCCCATTTTTTTTTCTCCCCAAATGATGGGAATTCTCTGGATCCTTTTGGGAATTTTCTGGAATTAAAAAAAAAATCATTGTTTTGGGATTTTTCCTTTTTATTTTGGGGGGAATTTCTTGGATTTTTTGAAACTTTTTCGGATTTTCTTTGAAAATTCCTGGATTTTTGTAGGAAATTCCTGGATTTTTTTGCAACAATTCCCTGGGTTTTTGTGGGAATGTTCTGGATTTTCTTTGGAATTCTCTGGATTTTTTGGGAATTTCTTGGATTTTTGTGGGAATTCTCTGGAAATAAAAAAAAAAAATTTACATTGTTTTGGGGATTTTCCTTTTTATTTTGGGATTTTTGGAAAATTTTCTGGATTTTCTTTGAAAATTCCCTGGATTTTTGTAGGAAATTCCCTGGATTTTTTTGTGACAATTCCCTAAATCCCCCCAAAAATTCCCCAAACCCTCCGCAAATCCCTCATCCCAAAAATCCCCTCCAGGAAAAACCAACCCCACCCCAAATTCCCATTATTTTTTCTCCCAAATGTAATTTTTTTGGGAATTCTGGGTGGCAGAGCTGCAGAAATCCAAGGAGAAGTCGCGGCGGGTCGGGAACGCCGCCGAGGAAGCGGCCGCCTGCAACCGCCTGGGAGAGATCCTGGCTGCCCATGGTGAGAA
>NW_024361086.1:0-247 GCF_014805655.1 Passer montanus | reverse complement strand
AAAGCTTTTTCTTGTGTTTAAACAGAATTCCCCACTTTTCCACTTGTGCCACTGCCTCTTGTCCTCTCACTGGATAGCACTGAGAAGACTCTGGCTCTGTCTTCTTTATTTCCTCCCATGAAGTACAAACACTGATTAGGACCCCTGAGTCTTCTCCAGGATAAAGAGTTTTAACTCTCTAAGCCTTTCCTCATAAGGAAAATGCTTCAAGTGCTTAATCAACTACATGCCCCTTTGTTGGACTTGT
>NW_024361085.1:0-247 GCF_014805655.1 Passer montanus | reverse complement strand
CCAGAAAAGGGAGGCAATCATCCTACACTGCATGGATGACGTGCTCGTGTGCACCCCTGAAGACATCATACTCCAAAACACACTTGAACTAGTGGTTAAAGTTTCAACCTCTGCTGGATTCCAATTGTAGGAGGCAAGGTTCAAAGGATCCCACCTTGGAAGTACCTGGGCTTAGAGATTACTGCACGGATTGTTGTTCCGCAGAAATTGGAAATCACGAGTGATCCCAAAACCCTAGCAGATCTCC
>NW_024361084.1:0-247 GCF_014805655.1 Passer montanus | reverse complement strand
GGGCTGGCTCTTTGTCCCCTCCGATTTGCAGGGGGCGGTGCTGTCGCCGTCCTCGCAGCCCCCAGCCATTCTCTGTCCTACTTACCTTTGCTGGGCTGGGGGTAGTCTCTGCTCCCCACCGATTTGGGGGCACTGGCCTGGGCTCCAACCCCTTTGGATTTGGGGTAGCTGGCTCTGCCTCCATCCCCCTGTGATTTTGGGGGGGCCAGCTCTGCCTCCATTCTGTAGCTATGATATTTTATGAAAA
>NW_024361083.1:0-247 GCF_014805655.1 Passer montanus | reverse complement strand
CTTTCACCCAACAGGGCCAAGCCTCAGGAGTGGATTACTTGTGCCAAGGAAAGAGAGTTATTTACATCAGGTTTTCTTGGATGGTTTGTTTACCATCTACAAGGAATCCCTGTAAAGAGAAAGCTGCAAGGCAAGAACAGGCGGGGAACATGAGAGGTGTCAATGTTCTGCACTTGCTTTGAATCCAACAAGCCAAAGGATCCCATGGAAAGGTTTTGTTAGCTAATGCCAATAAGTGTGATTTTTT
>NW_024361082.1:0-247 GCF_014805655.1 Passer montanus | reverse complement strand
TTTTTTTAGTAATGTAAGTAACCTTAAGAACTGTTGAAGGTAAAACATTATTAAATACATATTCATTAAATTAATTTGTAGTTTGTCATTTTTCATCTCAGTGACAAATGTGGAAAAGAAATAAAAAATCATTTCTTCATACGATTTTCTGCTATGTCATGACCAGAATAGAATTTTTATACTCGAATTTCATTTTCTATATATGTATTTAAATAACCACATGGAACCAGAAGCAGAAGAATGAAGC
>NW_024361081.1:0-247 GCF_014805655.1 Passer montanus | reverse complement strand
TGTTACCTGCCCCAGGTGTGCTCAGGTGTTACCTGTGGATCCTCGCTGTCTCGGATGACGTGTCCCTGGCGGTCCATGACGCGGTACACGGGGATCCCGGCCAGCACGCGCGGCTGGATGAACTCGAGGCGCTCGGCAAACTCGGCCGAGGCGCCCGGGAACTGCGGCCGCTCCTCGGGGGGGGCCTGGGGACACCGGGGGGACATTGGGGACAGCACAGGACACTGGGGACATTGGGGACATTGGG
>NW_024361080.1:0-247 GCF_014805655.1 Passer montanus | reverse complement strand
CCAGCTCTGCCTTGTGCTCACCCTGCAGCTGCCCCCTGGAGTGGTCACCAGCTCCTGTCCCCCTGCACAGCCACTGTGCCACTCCCTGACACGGTGACGCTGCTTCTCTCCTCCTGAGAATGGAAGGAGCTGCCTGCCTTTCCCTGCTGCTGTGCTGGGGAAGGAGGGACACTGCCCGTGCCTCAGGGGCTGTGTGCTGGGCTGAGCACCCGAGTGCATCCAGAGAAGGGCACCAAGGCTGGGGAGG
>NW_024361079.1:0-247 GCF_014805655.1 Passer montanus | reverse complement strand
AAACCTGTCCGGGATAAACCCAAGATAAACCTGCCCAGGATAAACCAGCCCAGGATAAACATGCCCGGGATAATCCCAGGCAGCTTCTCTGTCCCCGTTCCCCCACTCTGGGCCTCCCCAGCAGCCAGTGATGAATTGTTCTTCCATCCCTTTTCCAGCTCCTTTCCATCCCTTTTCCACCCATTTTCCCATCCCTTTTCCACCCATTTCCCATCCCTTTCCCACCTCTTTTCCATCCCTTTTCCCA
>NW_024361078.1:0-247 GCF_014805655.1 Passer montanus | reverse complement strand
CCAGCAAACAGGGCACTGCTGACTCACATTGAATTTTCTCTTGATCAGGACCCACAGGTCCTTTCCACAGTGCTGCTTTCCAGCATCTTATTCCCCAGTCTACAAACACAACCAGAGCTGCCCCATCCCATGTGCAGAGACAGCACTTGCTGTTAAACTTTATACTGTTGGTAAGACAGACACAAAGATTCAGAAAGGGCAAAGTGTGGTGAATTTTAGGCTCTTTTACAGACTTTTTCTTCTATCT
>NW_024361077.1:0-247 GCF_014805655.1 Passer montanus | reverse complement strand
AATTTGTAATAGATCCCTCTGGGGAAATAGGAGGAAACTCTTTCTTTAGACAGAGATCTGGTCCTTACCTGATGCAGCACACTTCAACTGATGAACATCTTCCAACCTGTCTTGTTGGGGACCGGCATTTCGCAAAGCTGCAGTATCCCCCTCTGCTCCTGCACAGAAGCAAGTTTCCTGTTTCCATGGACAAAAGCACACACAAACAAATTACAGCAATGAAAATGATGATGTTAATGATGATGAT
>NW_024361076.1:0-5024 GCF_014805655.1 Passer montanus | reverse complement strand
AATCCCAAAAAAACCCCAAAAATCCACCCAAAAACCCCTTAAAAATACATCAAAATTACAAAAAAATACATCAAAATACCCCAAAATTACCAAAAAATGCCCCCCAGGGACCCCCGGACCTTCAGCAGCTGGGGAACCTTCACTGGAGGAGAAATCCCAAAAAAACCCCAAAAATCCACCCAAAAACCCCTTAAAAATACATCAAAATTACAAAAAAATACATCAAAATACCCCAAAATTACCAAAAAATGCCCCCCAGGGACCCCCGGACCTTCAGCAGCTGGGGAACCTTCACTGGGGGGAAAACGGGGTGAAATCCCCAAAAAAAACCAAAAATCCACCCCCAAACCACTTAAAAATACATCAAAATACCCCAAAATTGGCCTTAAAATGCATCAAAATACCCCAAAATTACCCAAAAATGCCCCCCCAGGGACCCCCAGACCTTCAGCAGCTGGGGAACCTTCACTGGGGGAGAAATCCCAAAAAAAACCCAAAAATCCACCCCAAAATACCCCAAAACCATCATAAAATACCCCAAAATTACAAAAAAATACATCAAAATGCCCCAAAATTACCCAAAAATGCCCCCCCAGGGACCCCCAGACCTTCAGCAGCTGGGGAACCTTCACTGGGGGAGAAATCCCAAAAAAAACCCAAAAATCCACCCCAAAATACCCCAAAACCATCATAAAATACCCCAAAATTACAAAAAAATACACCAAAATACCCCAAAATTACCCAAAAATGCCCCTCCAGGGACCCCCGGACCTTCAGCAGCTGGGGAACCTTCACTGGGGGAGAAATCCCAAAAAAAACCCCAAAAATTCACCCCAAAATACCCCAAAACCATCATAAAATACCCAAAAATGGTTTTAAAATACACAAAAATACCCCAAAATTACCAAAAAGTGCCCCCCCAGGGACCCCCAGACCTTCAGCAGCTGGGGAACCTTCACTGGGGGGGAAACGGGGTGAAATCCCAAAAAAAACCCAAAAACCAAAAAAAATCCACACGAAAATACCCCAAACTGTCCTAAAATACCCAAAATTTGCTTTAAAATGCATCAAAATACCCCAAAATTACACCAAAAAATGCCCCCCCAGGGACCCCCAGGCCTTCAGCAGCTGGGGAACCTTCACTGGGGGGGAAACGGGGTGAAATCCCAAAAAAACCCAAAAATCCACCCCAAAACGACTTAAAAATACATCAAAATACCTCAAAATTACAAAAAAAATACATCAAAATACCCCAAAATTACCAAAAAATGACCCCACTGTGGGACCCCCAGACCTTCAGCAGCTGGGGAACCTTCACTGGGGGGGACAAATGGGGCGCAAAATCGAAAAATAACCCAAAAAAATCCACCCTGAAATAATCCGGGAACCCCAAACTCACAAAAATCCTCCCTGAGCCCCCAAATCCCCTCAGATCGCCCCAAAATCTCACCCAGGACGGATCCCGCCACGATCCCGTAGCCCAGAACTTTGCTCAGGAGGATTTTCAGGCACGGAACTGCGGAGGAAGGACAAAAGTGAGGTGAAGTGACCCCAAAATTACCAAAACTTCCACAAAATTCCCTAAATTTTCCTCAAAATTCCTCAAAATTTGGGTCCCCCCACACCCAAAACAAAGATGGCGGCGGCGTCGCCTCACGGCCAAAACAAATATGGCGGCGCTTCCCCTCGCGCCCAAAACCAAAATGGCGGCGCCCCTCACAACTCCCGCCCGTAACCAAAATGGCGGCCGCCCCCACAGCCCTTAAAGGCGCCCCAAAATCCCGCTCCAAACCCCCGGGAAAGCCCCGAAAAGCCCCGGAACCGCTCCCCGCGACCCCTCCGGTACCGTCGAGGAGCTGGAAGCGCAGGAAGAATTGGTCGAAGCAGCGCTCGGGCAGCAGGAACGGGACGAGCCAAGGCCGGAGCGGCTCCATGGCGGCTCCCGCGCTGAGGGGAAAACGGCGGGAAACGCCCCTCGCGCGTCGTGATTGGCTGAGGCGCCAGAAAACCCCGCCCCTCTAGGCCCTCCCTGTAATCGGATTGGTTAGCAAGTAAAATTGTCCTGCCAATCAAGATCTGCGCCGAGTGGCGATTGGTCAGAGGTTTATTGTGCAAGCGATTGGCTGAGTGGGCGTAAAGCTCCGCCCGCCGCAGGCGCGGCGAGCTGTGAT
This sequence comes from Passer montanus, assembly GCF_014805655.1. NCBI lineage: Eukaryota > Metazoa > Chordata > Aves > Passeriformes > Passeridae > Passer > Passer montanus. The sequence continues at coordinate 2,853 of NW_024361076.1, read as the reverse complement.
TGGTCAGTTCTTTATTAATACTATTAAAGTTTTAAATCCCGGAGAAATCCCCGAAATTCACCCAAAAATTTGTGTCCGGAGCGCTCTGATGCGCCCAAAATCCCACACAAGACCTTCTCTGAAGCCTCAAAAGTAGGTTCTGGTCCACAATTTGCGAGGTCTTGAGCGTTTCGATTTTGGGGGATTCCAGAGGGGTCCAGGCCCCGAATTTGAGGGAAATTTAGAGATTTTGGGGGGGTCCGGGACCCGCTTTTGGCGGGCTCAGCCGGAGTTTGTGGGGTCCCGGAGGGATTCTGGGGATCTCAGCCCCTCCCGAACGGGATTTTGCGGGTCCAACCCCCAAATTTTGGGAATCCGCAACATCCCAAATCCACTTTTTCCTCCTTTCCCTCTGCGCATGCGCAGCACACGCGTCGACACCGCCCCACGCGGCAAAACTTCCGTACGTTTCCTCCGGTACCGCGCAAGCGCAGAACGCAACACGGACGCCGCCATGCTTGCCGTACGTCCTCGCCTTCTTGTTGCGCGTGCGCAAGGCGGGAAGGCGGCTCCGCGCATGCGCACCCCGCCCTTCTTCTTCGCTGCTGCCGCCCAAGATGGCGCCGCCCATGGCGGCCGCCGCCGCCTCCCTCTCCCTCCTCCTCCTCCTCCTCCTCCGCCGCCGCCGCCGCCGCCTCCGCGGCCGCCGCCGCCGCCTCCTCTCTGCACGCCGGCAGGGGCGGCATGCACCACCGGAGCGACTCGCAGCGGCTGGGCAAGCCCGGCTGCCCGCCGGCCGAGCAGCCCGCCCTGCCCATGGCCAACGGCAACTTCCTCTCCACCCTCGCCCCCGAGCACTGCCGGCCGCTGGCCGGCGAGTGCATGAACAAGCTCAAGTGCGGCGCCGCCGAAGCCGAGATCATGAACCTCCCCGACCGCGTCGGCACCTTCTCGGCCATCCCGGCGCTGGGCGGCCTCTCCCTGCCCCCCGGGGTCATCGTCATGACGGCCCTGCACTCCCCCGCCGCGGCCTCGGCCGCCGTCACAGACAGCGCCTTCCAGATCGCCAACCTGGCGGACTGCCCGCATGAGGAGGAGGAGGAGGAGGATGAGGAGGATGAGGATGAGGAAGAGGAGGATGAGGAAGAGGAGGATGAGGAGGATGAGGATGAGGAGGATGAGGATGAGGAAGAGGAGGATGAGGAAGAGGAGGATGAGGAGGATGAAGATGATGAGGATGAGGAGGAGGATGAGGAAGATGAGGATGAGGAGGATGAGGATGATGAGGAGGAAGAGGAGGATGAGGAGGGGCTGGCGATGAAGCTTCACCTGCCCCGCGACCCCCGGAGGAGTTTGGGGGGGTTGTGGGGGGTTGGGAAATCCGGAAGGTTCCAGGCGGGAATTGGGGGTTGGGGGAGGGGCCCGGGGTGGAATTGGGGGGGTTTGGGGGGGGAGGTTCCGGAATCCGGCGGGTTCGGGTCAGGAATTCCCAAATCCAGGGGATCCCGGCCCAAAATTCCAAAATCCGGCGGGTTCTGGTCAGGAATTCCCAAATCCAGGGGATTCCGGCCCGAAATTCCAAAATCCAGGAGATTCCAGCCCAAAATTCCAAATTCCAGGGGATTCCAGCCCGAAATTCCAAAATCCGGCGGATTCTGACCCAAAATCAAAGGTTTTAGGGTCAAAGTTCCAAAATCCGGAGGATTCCGGTCAGGAATTCCGAAATCCAGGAGATTCCAGCCCGAAATTCCGAAATCCAGGAGATTCCAGCATGAAATTCCAGAATCCAGCAGATTCCAGCATGAAATTCCAAAATCTGGTGGATTCCAGTCTGAGATTCCAGAATCCAGGAGATTCCAGTCTGAAGATCCAAAATCCAGTGGATTCTGACCCAAAATCAAAGGTTTTGGGGTCAAAGTTCCAAAATCCAGCGGATTGCGGCCAGAAATTCCGAAATCCAGGAGATTCCAGCCCGAAATTCCAAAATCCAGGGGATTCCGGTGTGAAATTCCAAAATCCGGAGGATTCTGAGCCAAAATCGAAGCTTTTGGGGTCAAAGTTCCAAAATCCAGAGGATTCCAGCCCGAAATTCCAAAATCCGGAGGATTCCAGTGTGAGATTCCAGAATCCAGGAGATTCCGGTTCGAAATTCTGAAATCCAGGAGATTCCAGCCAAAAATTGCAAAATCCAGCGGATTCTGACCCAAAATCGAAGCTTTTGAGATCAAAGTTCCAAAATCCAGAGGATTCCTGTGTGAAATTTCAAAATCCAGGAGATTCTGGTCAGAAATTCCAAAATCTGGGAGATTCCAGTCTGGGATTCCAGAATCCAGGAGATTCCAGCCCGAAATTACAAATATTGACGGATTCCAGCCCGAAATTCCAAAATCCAGAGGATTCCAGTCTGGGATTCCAGAATCCAGGAAATTCCAGCCCAAAATTCCAGAGTCCAGGAGATTCCAGTCTGAAGATCCAAAATCCAGCGGATTCTGACCCAAAATCGAAGGTTTTGGGGTCAAAGTTCCAAAATCTGGAGGATTGCGGCCTGAAATTCCCGAATCCAGGAGATTCCAGCCCAAAATTCCAGAATCCAGGAGATTCCAGCCCAAAGTTCTAAAATCCAGAGGATTCCAGTCTGAGATTCCAAAATCCAGGAGATTCCAGTCTGAAGATCCAAAATCCAGCGGATTCTGACCCAAAATCGAAGCTTTTGGGGTCAAAGTTCCAAAATCCAGAGGATTCCAGCCCGAAATTCCAAAATCCGGAGGATTCCAGTGTGAGATTCCAGAATCCAGGAGATTCCGGTTCGAAATTCTGAAATCCAGGGGATTCCAGCCAAAAATTACAAAATCCAGCGGATTCCGACCCAAAATC
>NW_024361075.1:0-247 GCF_014805655.1 Passer montanus | reverse complement strand
CCAGCCGGAAGGGGCGGTCCCCCGCGTCCACGTGACGCTGACGTCACGCGGGGCGGGGGGACCGGCCGCTGGGCGCGCGCTCGCTCACTTCCCGGCGCGGCCATGGGCGCGGCGGCTGCCGAGGCCAACCGGACGCTCTTCGTGGGGAACCTGGACCCCAAGGTCACCGAGGAGCTCATCTTCGAGCTCTTCCACCAGGTACCGCCCGGCGGCCGCGCTGCGTGTGCCGGGGGAGGGCGCGGCGGCG
>NW_024361074.1:0-247 GCF_014805655.1 Passer montanus | reverse complement strand
TCCCCTCAGGACCCCCAGTTCTCCCTCACATCCCCCTAAACCCCCTCACATCCCCTCGGCGGCCCTAAACACCCTCACAATTCCCCCAAATCCCCTCAGGACTCCCCAGTTCTCCCTCAGGAGCCTCCCAAAGCCCCTCCTCACCGCTCCCCGCTCCCGGTGCTGGCCGCGGTCGCTGCCGCCCATCCCGCGCGGCCGGAGGGGTCCCGGGGCTCCCTCGGCGCCCCCAAATTCCCGCCCCGCTCCC
>NW_024361073.1:0-247 GCF_014805655.1 Passer montanus | reverse complement strand
CCTCCACAGGGTGCAGGTGGATCTCTGCAATCTCATGGACCTTCATGGGCTGCAGGGGCAAAACATGGTCTGCACCACAGGCTGCAAGGGAATATCATCTACAGTGCCTGGAGCACTTACACCCCTCCTTCTCCACTGATCTTGGTGACTACATAGTCATTCCTCTCACATGTTCTCACTCCACTCTTCTTTTATCCAAATTAAAACTGCCCACAACATTTGATTTCTTCTTAAATATGTTTTCACA
>NW_024361072.1:0-247 GCF_014805655.1 Passer montanus | reverse complement strand
AACTTCAGACTGTTCTGTGTAACATTTGATGGAAGGCATGGAGCATAATTCTGACTCTTTAGTTTCATTATGAATTTTTCTAATATTCCTTCCTGAGGTATTATTTACTTGAAAGGCACTAGACTGCATAGAGAATGATAACTTTTAATACACGTGTGCTTCACATTAGGCACCAGGCAGGTCATCAGAAAATTTGAATCAAAGCTTGTGCATTCAAACTGGAAGTTTGAATTTCTCTGTGGCAATC
>NW_024361071.1:0-247 GCF_014805655.1 Passer montanus | reverse complement strand
GATCTCAGATGATAATTTACAGCATGATTCTGCATTCCAAAAAGAGTATTAAAGAAAATTGAAGCATTTCACAACTTATTCCGTACTTATATTTTAGCTGTTGTAGAATTTTTAATTTAGAGACCTCTTTAAACATCAAAAGTTTTGCTTTAGCTCTTGTGATAAGGCAAAAATGGTAAGTGAAGAGAATATAAGATCGCCTAATAAATATTGCTATAAGTAAGCTAAGAATGTATTTAAATGTTCT
>NW_024361070.1:0-247 GCF_014805655.1 Passer montanus | reverse complement strand
GCCCCCCAAAAATCGCCTGAAAATCACCCCCAAAATCCCCAGAAAAATCCCCCCCAAACCCCCCCAAATCACCCCAAAAATCCCCCCAAAACTCGCGGGGAAGGAAGTTTGGGGTCCCCCTGGGGGGTGGGAGTGGGGGTCCCCAATATCGGGATCCCCTGTGGGGTTTTTTTGGGTTCGTGGGGGCTGAAATGGGGGTCCCCCACATCTGGGGTTGCTTTGGGGTCCCTGGGGGGGTCCCCAACAC
>NW_024361069.1:0-247 GCF_014805655.1 Passer montanus | reverse complement strand
TCTAACACTGTGGAAGAAGTTAAAAAGGCACAGGGAGCAATTGGTGTGTTAAATATCTAAACCACTCCTTGCAACAGAAGGAAGGCAATCCTACCTTCACCAGTAGGATGGATTCTTAGTGTTCTGATCCTGTGACTTTTTAATTATTCCATGCAAAGCAGCACAGCTTGAACAGCAGGCTGGAGGCTAGGTCCTTTATTATACAATAAAAACTTGGTGTTTATTAAAATTTACAAGCAATTTTCTT
>NW_024361068.1:0-247 GCF_014805655.1 Passer montanus | reverse complement strand
GCCCCGTGCGGGCCCGTCCCGGCGCCGCTGCCGCCGTCTCTATGCAAGCGGGAGCGGCGCGGGGCCGTCCCGCCCGGAGAGTTGCACATGGAACTGGGACTGTGACCCGATCGGTGCTGCCAGGCTCGGGGCGCCGGGCAGCGCCGCCGATATCCCTGGAATAATGCTCTATTTTGTTTACCTGCTGTATCGGATGGGAGTTTGCAGGAGAGTGGTAGCGTGGTGGTTTTTCTCCTGGTTTTGTTTG
>NW_024361067.1:0-247 GCF_014805655.1 Passer montanus | reverse complement strand
TCACCCCAAAAACAGACCCAAAACCAGCCCCAGAGTCTCCCCAAAATCAGCCACAAAACATCCCCAGAGTCACCCCAAATCAGGCCAGAATTACCCCAAAAACAGCCCCAAAACAACCCCAAAAACAGCCCCAAAATCACCCCACAAACATCCCCAAAAACGTCCCCAGAGTCACCCCACAAACATCCCCAAGGTCACCCCAAAATCAGCCCAGAATCACCCCAAAAACATCACCAAAATTACCCCA
>NW_024361066.1:0-247 GCF_014805655.1 Passer montanus | reverse complement strand
CACTTTGTACATGTGAAGTGCACTTGCTGAAGGTAGCACTAAGATAATCTAGAAAGAAAGTAGTTTTTTGGAATGCTTGTTCTCTCTTCCTTTGTATGCCAGGTATCTTAAAAAATGCATTGTTTAAAAAAGAGACTAGCTGCACTTGAGTATGTATAGATGGGACAATGTTTAGAGCTGAACCATACGAAGCCTCCAAGGAGGCATAATTATGGAGTGAGTGGTAGGCAAGTAGCTCTGTTGGTGA
>NW_024361065.1:1708-5030 GCF_014805655.1 Passer montanus | reverse complement strand
GATTTTGGGGAGGGGTCTCACCTGTCCCCGTCCCTGTCCCAGGGCTGTGCCCTGCGCCTGCTCACGGGGGATTTTGGGGGGATTTTTGGGGTTTCTCGTGGGATTTTAGGAAGATTGTGAGGGGATTTTAGGCGGGTTTTTGGCGGGATTTTTTGGGGGATTTTTGGGGGGATTTTGGGGGATTTTGGGGAGGGGTCTCACCTGTCCCACCCCAGGCGTGGCGGGGCTGTGCCCTGCACCTGCTCACGGGGGATTTGGGGGCATTTTTGGGGTTTTTGGTGGGATTTTGGTGGGATTTTAGGCGGGTTTTTGGGGGGATTTTTGGGGTGATTTTGGGGAGGGGTCTCACCTGTTCCTGCCCCACCCCAGGCGTGGCGGGGCTGCGCCCTGCGCCTGTTCACGGTGGCGCTGCTGGAGGACAACAGCGAGCGGCTGCGGCGCCTGCTCGAGGCCGTGGTGCGGCGCCGGGGGCTGCCGGCGCAGGTGCACGTGGTGGAGCTGGTGAGCGCCAAAAACACCCAAAAACACCCAAAAACACCCCAAAAACACCCCAAAACACCCCAAAAACACCCTTCTCACTGGTCCGTACTGGTTTATACCGGTCCGTACCGGTCCGTACTGGTTTATACTGGTGTGTCCTGCCCCCAGCACGACGGCGCGGTCTCTGACTACACGTACGAGCGGACGCTGATGATGGAGCAGCGCTCGCAGATGCTGCGGCTGCTGCGCCGCGCTCAGGTGACGTCATCGCCCACCCCGTGACGTCATCGCACACCCCGTGACGTCATCGCACCCCCCGTGACGTCATCGCACACACCCCGTGACGTCATCACACACCCCGTGACGTCATCACCCCCACCCGTGACGTCATCACCCTGTCTGTGGCGTCGTTGCCCTGCATGTGACGTCATCATCCTGTCCGTGACATCATCACCCCATCCAAGACATCATCACATGTCTGCATGTGACGTCATCACACTCTCTGTGACGTCATAACCCTGTCTGTGATGTCATCGCGCCTCCCTGTGACGTCACCACCCTGTCCTTGATGTCATCACGCTGTCCATGACATCATCACCCTGTCTGTGACATCATTGCCTTGACTGTGACATCATCACCCCATCAATGATGTCATTGCACTGTCTGTGACGTCATCACCCATGGCACAATCACCCTGACTGTGACGTCATCACCACCCCGTGATGTCATCTCCCCTGTCTGTGATGTCATCGCCCTGACTGTGACATCATCGCCCTGTCTCTGACGTCATCCCCATCCCTGTGACGTCACCACCCTCCCTGTGATGTCACTGCTGCCCAGTGACGTCACCCCCCTCTTGTGACGTCACAGGGAGGCCCCGCCCCCTCGCAGCCGCCCAGCGCCGAGGAGGAGGAGGGGGGGGGAGGGGAGCCCCGGAGAGAGCCCAGCCCGTGAGTGGAACTGGGACGGACTGGGACGGACTGGGGGGGGAACTGGGCCGTACTGGGACCAAACTGGGACCAGACTGGGCCGTACTGGGACCAAACTGGGCCATACTGGGACCAAACTGGGCTGTACTGGGACCAAACTGGGACCAAACTGGGCCATACTGGGGGGCTGGAGGGGGACACTGGTGGTGACTGGTCTGGACTGGTTTGTACTGGTCTGTACCGGTCCATACTGGTCTGTACCAGTCCATACTGGTTTGTACTGGTCTGTACCAGTCCATACTGGTTTGTACCAGTCCATGCCGGTCCGTACTGGTCTGTACTGGTCTGTACTGGTCTGTACTGGTCTGTACTGGTCTGTACTGGTCCATACCGGTCCATACTGGTCTATACTGGTCCGTGCTGGTCCGTACTGGCCGCTCCCGGGGGCTCCGGGGGCAGCAGGGGCTCCCCTGGGGGGAGGGGCGGCCTCAGGGGGGGGGGGGGCACCCCAAAATCCCCAAAAATGGGGACAGGGCCCCTCGAGAACTGTATCCGAAATGGGGGAAAAACCGGGATTTTGGGAAAAACGGGGAAAAAACGGGAAATGGGGACAGGGCCCCTCGAGAACTGTATCCAAAAATGGGGGAAAAACCGGGATTTTGGGAAAAAATTATAAAAACGGGAAATGGGGACAGGGCCCCTGGAGAACTGTATCCAAAAAATGGGGTGAAAAAGGGAAAAAACGGGGAAAAATGGGGAAAAATGGGGATGGGGAACCTGGAGAACTGTATCCAAAATGGGGGAAAAAACCAGGATTTTGGGAAAAATGATAAAAACGGGAAATGGGGACAGGGCCCCTCGAGAACTGTATCCAGAATGGGGGAAAAAAACGGGAATTTGGGGAAAAGGGGGAAAAATGGGAAATGGGGACAGGGCCCCTCAAGGACTGTATCCGAAATGGGGGAAAAACCGGGATTTTGGGAAAAACGGGGAAAAACGGGGAAAAACGGGGAAATGGGGACAGGGCCCTTCGAGAACTGTATCCGAAAAATGGGGGAAAAATGGGGATTTTGGGAAAAACGGGGAAATGGGAAATGGGGACGGGGCCCTCGAGAACTGTATCCCAAAATGGGGTGAAAAAGGGAAAAAACGGGAAAAACAGGGGGAAAACGGGGAAATGGGAAATGGGCATGGGGAACCTGGCCCATGGAGAGCTGTGTCTGGAATTTGGGCGTAAAAAGGGGGATTTTGGGAAAAAATGGGGGAAATAGGGAAAGATGGGGGGAAATGGGAAAAAATTGGGAAAAAATGGGGAAAAAACCCGGGAAAAATGGGAAAAATGGGAAAAAACCCGGGAAAAAACCCGGGAAAAATGGGGAAAATGGGAAAAATGGGAATAGGAACGCCAGGCCCGGAGAAGTGCATCCAAAATGGGGGAAAAAAACGGGATTTGGGGAAAAACGGGAAATGGGAAATCGGGAATGGGGAACTGGGAGGGACTGGGAGGGACTGGGGGTTACTGGGAGGGACTGGGAGTTACTGGGAGGGCACTGGGGGTTACTGGGGGTTACTGGGAGGGACTGGGAGTTACTGGGAGGAACTGGGGGTTACTGGGGGGGCACTGGGGGTTACTGGGGGTTACTGGGAGGGACTGGGAGGGCACTGGGCGTTACTGGTTTGTACTGGTTTATACTGGTTTGTACTGGTGAGCCCTTGACCCCCCAGACCTGGAGTTCCTGGAGGTGCTGACCGAGGGCCTGGGGCCGGTGCTGCTCGTCAGGGACGGCGACGGGGACGGCGACCAGTGCTCCCAGTATGGAACTGGGAACGGGAACGGGGAGCCCTGAGGGACCAGTGCTCCCAGTATGGAACTGGGAACGGGACCAGTGCTCCCAGTATGGAACTGGGAACGG
>NW_024361065.1:364-858 GCF_014805655.1 Passer montanus | reverse complement strand
GGGGAGCCCTGAGGGACCAGTGCTCCCAGTATGGAACTGGGAACGGGAACGGGGAGCCCTGAGGGACCAGTGCTCCCAGTATGGAACTGGGAACGGGACTGGGGAGCCCTGAGGGACCAGTGCTCCCAGTATGGAACTGGGAACGGGACCAGTGCTCCCAGTATGGAACTGGGAACGGGACCAGTGCTCCCAGTATGGAACTGGGAACGGGACCAGTGCTCCCAGTATGGCCCCAGTGCCCTCCCAGTGCTCCCAGTCCAGCCCCATTTCACTCCCAGTGTTCTCAGTCTGGTCCCAGTGCCCTCCCAGTGCTCCCAGTTCCCTCCCAGTGCTCCCAGTTCCCTCCCAGTGCTCCCAGTTCCCTCCCAGTGCTCCCAGTCTGGTCCCAGTTCCCTCCCAGTGCTCCCAGTCTGGTCCCAGTTCCCTCCCAGTGCTCCCTGTCCAGTCCCAGTTCCCTCCCAGTTCCCTCCCAGTGCTCCCAGTTCCCTCCCAGT
>NW_024361065.1:0-275 GCF_014805655.1 Passer montanus | reverse complement strand
GCCCGCAGTTTCGTCCCAGTTCCCTCCCAGTTCCCTCCCAGTACTCCCAGTTCATTCCCAGTTCCCTCCCAGTGCTCCCAGCCCGGTTTCAGCGCAGCTCCCCATAAAACCCCCCCGGAATTGGGGATTTTGGGGCAGAAGGAGCCGGAGGCGCAGCCCTGAGCCGGAGGGAATTCCCGAATCGGGAATTGCTGGGATGGGGGTGGGATCCACAGGGGGATCCCAAAGGGGGAAATGGGGGAAATATGGGGGGAAATTGGGGAAAATTGGGGGAA
>NW_024361064.1:0-247 GCF_014805655.1 Passer montanus | reverse complement strand
CAGTTTTGGGGTGGTTTCAGGTGGATTTTTCAGGTATTTAAAATTTTTTTTAACATTTTTTCTGAATTTTCCAACTTTTTTCTGCCTTAATTTTGCTTTTTTAGGGTCATTCCCACATTCCCAACAGTTTTGGGTCATTTCCTGGTGGGTTTTTCAATTTTTTAAAATTTTTTTTCATTTTTTTGCGATTTTCTCACATTTTTCTGAATTTTTCAAGATTTTTGAGCCTTAATTTTGCTTTTTTAAG
>NW_024361063.1:0-247 GCF_014805655.1 Passer montanus | reverse complement strand
GGTCTCTTCCAACCTCAGCCATTCTGTGACTTGGTGAACATTGTTCAGCAGTCTCTGCACCTAATGAGTTTAATATTCCCCCTTAGAAAACAAAAGGATGTCTTTGTATGCAGCTACTGCAAGATCTAAAACAAAAACAAACAGGTGACCCTTGAAGTTTAATAATGGCAGAAAGATTTCTTCCTGCATGCTCAGGACTGGCAATACCAGAATGCTCCAATACTTTCAATCAGGCTGAAAATACAAG
>NW_024361062.1:0-247 GCF_014805655.1 Passer montanus | reverse complement strand
TGGGGGTTTTTGGGGAATTTTGGGGTTTTTTTGGAGAATTTTGATTTTGTTTGGGAGGAATTTTGGGGCTTTTTGGGTGGAAGTTTGATTTTATTTATGGGGAATTTTGATTTTTTTTGGGTGGAATTTTGGTTTTTTGAGGAAATTTGGATTTTATTTATGGGAAATTTTGGGTTTTTTTGGGCAATTTTGGTTTTTTGGGGTGGAATTTTTTTGGGGGGGGAATTTTGATTTTTTGGGGGGAATT
>NW_024361061.1:0-247 GCF_014805655.1 Passer montanus | reverse complement strand
AGAAACCAATTGCAATACCTTTTTAGATCTCTCAGAAAGTTTTCAGTTTAAAAAGTACAGGAATATGTTGGAGGAATTCTTCATCACCATTACTAACACACTTATTCACTGTTAGCAATTCTACTTGAACTCCTGAAAAAATTCTGGAATGCTGTCCCTAAAAGAAAGTAAAGAAATAAAATCCAGGCTTTTGATTCTTCCTCAGCAGAATTAAAACCGTTTGAGGTCTTAGACTCTACTTTCAAAT
>NW_024361060.1:0-247 GCF_014805655.1 Passer montanus | reverse complement strand
CGACGTCGCCGGTCCCTCCCCGGTGTCCCTTCCCCGATGTCCCTGTCCCCTCCCCGATGTTCCAGTCCCCTCCCCGCTGTCCCCGGTCCCTTCCCTTATGTCACCGTGTCCCCTCCCCGGTGTCCCCGGTGCATTCCCTGATGTCACCTTCCCCGTGTCCCGCTCCCTGATGTCACCGCGTACCCTCCCCTACGTCCCTGTCCCCTCCCCGGTGTCCCTGTCCCCTCCCCGGTGTCCCCGGTGCATT
>NW_024361059.1:0-247 GCF_014805655.1 Passer montanus | reverse complement strand
GTAAAATCCAAAACAAACGGGCGTACAGAAGCCAATTGCCCGTCAGGCCCCATAATTTGGACAATGCCTTTAGACTGTTTCGCCAATTGAACACCGCCTACACCTTGGATGCGTCCTGCCACGGTTTGCAATTCCCATTGTGACGGCCACTCCCGAGAGGGGATGACCGTCACATCTGCTCCGGTGTCCAGAAGCCCATTAAGGAGCTTCTGGTCCCCACCTTTTTGCAGACTGCAGGTGATTCTTG
>NW_024361058.1:0-247 GCF_014805655.1 Passer montanus | reverse complement strand
GGTCAGATTTTAGTGGGGTGGCCTTGTTTTATTCGGATGGGGTTGGGCTGTTGTTAGTTGGGGGGTGGGGGTTGTTGTTGACTTTGTTTGTGGTGTTGGAGCTCGTGTGAGGTTTATCTCAGGGGGCTATTCGAGCTGTTTAGGGGAAGGATCAGGAAGTAGTTTAATTTAAAATGCCAGCTTTGGGAGTTGGTGATAGAGATTTAAGTCCTTTTTCCTGAAATGGCTGGGTAACTCTAAGAAGGGG
>NW_024361057.1:0-247 GCF_014805655.1 Passer montanus | reverse complement strand
ATATTACATATTACATATTATATATTATAATAAAATATAAACTATTATTATATAATATATAATATAATAAATATATTATTATAAATATAAATACTAAAATAATGAATAATAAATATAAATGAGTAATAAATAAACAGTATAAATATATATAGATAATATAAATAATATAAATAACATAAAAAGTATAAATATATATAAATAATATAAATAATAGATAAATAGTATAAATACTATATGAATAAATAAT
>NW_024361056.1:0-247 GCF_014805655.1 Passer montanus | reverse complement strand
CCCCCAGATTTGAGGGTCTGGGGTCCCCTGAAGGGAGATTTGAGGGTTTGGGGATTCCCTAAAGGGGGTTTTGGGGTCTCTAAAGGGGGATTTGGGGTCCCCTAGAGGGGGATTTGGGGTCCCTAAAGGTGCATTTGGGATTTTGGGGTCCCTAAAAGTGATTTGGGGTCCCCTAAAGCAGGATTTGGGGTTTTGGGGTCCCTGTAGGGGGATTTGAGGTTCAGGGATCCCCTACAGGGGGATTTGG
>NW_024361055.1:0-247 GCF_014805655.1 Passer montanus | reverse complement strand
AGGGGAGGCCCCTGCCTTCCTTAGCAGACTCCTGTCATTTGAAACCAAGACAGTACCTCATTGCAGAAGTCAAGCAAGAGCTCCTTCACAGTCACGTAAGAATATACCTGTAGCCGTATAACTTTCTAATCCAATGGACAGTCACCAGTTAGTATGATTTGCTTTTTTAACCTGTCACCTTTGCTTCTTTCTACTGCAATGTGGATACTTTTACCCAGTAAGGTCTGATTACATGTACACATATATG
>NW_024361054.1:6633-8912 GCF_014805655.1 Passer montanus | reverse complement strand
ATTGTAACGAATGCAGTTCTGAATATGATGATAATATGACTGAGAAAGAAATGTACCTGACCAATTTAAATATTATAACCTCTCATATCACTTCTGTGGCAGGAAAAAGGGTCTCTGAAGAAATTCTTCCCGAACCCAGTGATGGGGAAGGGGAAAGTGCGGAGGGTTTTGTTTCCTATAAGGGGCTCCTTTGGAGATATTTTCCCCTAATTTGTCCTAAACCAGTTCAAATAATTTGGTGGCCCGTACGGGGAAACCAGACGAAGTAGAAAAAGCTTTACTTTAATAATATTTTTTTGGCTTTAACTGTTTGTGGGAATATTGGTATGTCTCCTTTTAAAGTTGTAATGTCATTTGGAGTAAAAGCCTGCCTCTATCTCTGGTCATTAGAGTTCTTTGAAGTTTTCATAGCTTTATGGTCACTGGAGTTATTTTCTTATCCAGAAATAGCTCCAGTATTGTCCCTAATACGTAGCTTTTGTAGCAAAGGGGCACTAACCAGAATATTCATCGGGCTGGGCTTGGGTGTGATACTTTGCAAGGGGTTTATAAAAATGTTGTTATCGGTTCCAGGAATGTATACCAGGAACGTATAATTCGTGGTTGCGGCTGTGTGTTAAATTTGTTATGGGGGAGGAGGTTATTCAGCCTTTGTTCTCCTTTTCCTCCTCCGAATTGTTTACATTTCTATTAGAAAATGTTCAGTTCTCCCTGACTGCCAAGGACACCATCTTTCTGTTATTTAATTTAACAACCTTGCTCTATACTGTCTGCAGTTTATATAAGATGAAGGCTGAAATTTCTAGAGGGGCTGGTGAGACCCCTGATTTAGGGGTACAACCAAGGGTAAAAAGTCCTGAGTGGTGTGGGAAATGGAAAGATATAGGCCAAATTTTAAAAGAGTTTTCTGATCCAGTAGACTAGGACTTTCCATCTGAACAAATTCAGAACCCAGCTGAGGTAGCGAAGTACCTAAAAGGGAAATGCCAAGATAACCCTAAAGAGAAAAGGATCCTTACAGTGAGCTGGGCCCTGGCATATGCTTATCGTACCCTGCTAAATACTGTAGGGCAGCAAACAGAGGCAGAGGGGCAGGGAGATAAATCAGCAGCTATCCCAGTTACTCAGGCTGCAGCTAACACCCCAGGCTCGAAGCCAGCAGTTAAATCAGACAGTGAGCCTCCACCAAGGGCTGTTGCTACTAGTACAAAAAGTAGAAAGTGTACTGATAAAACTGACCGACCAGTAGAAGATGATGATAATTACGAGGCAAGAGAAAGACCCTCAACACCTCCTGACATAAAATCAGGAGTCAAAGCAACTGGCACAAGATCAGAAGCCACTATTAATTCCTTCTCCCTGAGAGACCTTCGAAGCCTAAAAAAAAATTATCGGCGACAGCCCGACAAATCTATAATTAGTTAGCTAGTCCGCCTTTGAAATGCGGCAGGAGAGGCTACCATTCTAGATGGCACTGAAGCGAGGCATTTGGGATCCCTGTCACATGATCCCGTCATCGACCAAAGCATGATGAAGGGGGCTAGCCCTCACAGCCTCTGGGAACGAGTCCTAGACAGCGTGGCACAGAGATATCTGTGTGCCGATGACCTCTATGTTCAGCAGACACGATAGAAGACCATAGAACAAGAGATCCAACGCCTGAAGGAGATAGCAGTAGTAGAGATCATTTTTTCAGACGATGTAACAACTAGGAATCCGGACTTGGTACCATGCACACCTGTAATGTAGAGGAAACTAGTGCGACTTAAGCCACCTGAATACACTTCTGCTCTAGCAATAATAAAGCGGGAGGAAGTATATGAGACTGTACTCGATATGGCGAAGAAACTTCGGGCATATGCGGATGCTATACATAGCCCGACTCATGCCAAAATTGCAGCTGTAGAAACACGACTGCAGGAACTAGAAGACAAAATAGAGGAAAGCAGCAAGAAACTCAGGGAAGAGATTAAGGAAAACCTCCTCCAAATTTCAGCTGTACAAATTAGAGACCCTGGTACCCAACGCAGACGTTCCCTTGTTAAGGAGAGAAGGTACACCCCACGAACTGAGTTGTGGTTCTTCTTACGTGAGTCTGGAAAAAACATGAGGAAATGAGATGGGAAGCCTACTGCTGCTCTGGCACAACGGGTGCGTGAATTGAAAGAAAGTAAGAAAAGGAAAGCAGCCCCAGTTGCCCGTAGCCGAACAGCCAGGTATAATGATGATAATGACATGTCTGATCCCCTTAAAAGAACCTCCAACACGACGCTCTTCCG
>NW_024361054.1:0-6599 GCF_014805655.1 Passer montanus | reverse complement strand
TGCACAGTGTACTCTAATACCATCGGGACATGTGGGGGCCGAGCCTGTTTCCATTGCTAGTGTGACAGGGGGATCACAACAACTGACCCTGGTAGAAGCTGAAGTGAGCCTGACTGGGAAGGAGTGGAAGAAACATCCCATTGTGACTGGCCCAAGGGCTCCGTGTATTCTGGGCATAGACTTCCTCCAAAACAGCTATTACAAAAACCCAAAAGAACTCAAATAAGCTTTTAGCATAGCTGCTGTAGAGGCAGAGAACATTAAGCAATTGAACACCTTGCCTAGACTAACAGAAAACCCATCTGCAGTAAGACTCCTGAAGGTAAAAAAACAGCTCGTGCCAATTGCGACCTCGACAATGCATCACCGGCAGTATAGAACGAATCAAGATGCCGTGATCCCCATCCACAAAATGATTCGTAAGCTAGAGAGCCAAGGGGTGGTTAGCAAAACCCACTCACCCTTCAACAGCCCCATCTAGCCTATACGTAAATCTAAAGGGGAATGGAGATTGACAGTGGACTATCGTACCTTGAATGAAGTGACACCACCACTGAGCGCTGCTGTGCCGGACATGCTGGAACTCCAGTACGAGCTGGAGTCCAAGGCAGCGAAGTGGTACGCCACTATTGATATTGCTAATGCGTTTTTCTCCATTCCTCTGGCAGCAGAATGCAGGCCTCAGTTTGCTTTCACCTGGAGGGGCGTGCAGTACACCTGGAACCGACTGCCCCAGGGGTGGAAACACAGTCCCACTATCTGCCATGGACTGATCCAAACTGCATTAGAGGAGGGTGAGGCTCCAGAACATCTGCAATACATCGATGATATCATTGTGTGGGGGAAAACGGCAACAGAAGTGTTTGAGAAAGGAGAGAAAATAATCCAGATTCTCCTGAAAGCCGGCTTTGCCATCAAGAAGAGCAAAGTCAAGGGACCTGCTC
Organism: Passer montanus; assembly: GCF_014805655.1. NCBI lineage: Eukaryota > Metazoa > Chordata > Aves > Passeriformes > Passeridae > Passer > Passer montanus. The sequence goes on along the minus strand of NW_024361054.1, from coordinate 5,655 downwards.
AAGAGATCCAGTTCCTTAGAGTGAAGTAGCAAGATAAACGGCGTCAGATTCCCACCGATGTCATCAATAAGATCACAGCTATGTCCCCGCCAACCAGCAAAAAGGAAACACAAGCTTTCCTAAGCGCCATAAAGTTTTAGAGAATGCACATTCCAGAGTATAGCCAGATTGTGAGCCCTCTCTACCTAATCACCCGCAAGAAAAACAATTTCCACTGAAGCCCTGAACAGCAGCAAGCCTTTGCCCAGATCAAGCAGAAGATTGCTCATGCTGTAGCCCTTGGCCCAGTCAGAACAGGACCAGATGTGAAGAACGTGCTCTACTCTGCAGCCGGGAACCATAGCCTGTCCTAAAGCCTTTAACAGAAGGTGCCTAGTAGGACTCGAGGCCGACCATTAGAATTCTAGAATCGAAACTATAGAAAGTCTAAAGCCAGCTACACTCCTACAAAAAAGGAAATTTTAGCAGCCTATGAAAGAGTCCAAGCCGCCTCGGAGGTGATTGGCACGGAGGCACAACTCCTCCTGGCACCCCGACTACCAGTGCTGGGGTGGATGTTCAGAAGAAAGACTCCCTCTACCCACCATGCCACCAGTGCAACATGGAGCAAGTGGATTGCTCTCATCACACAGCGCGCCCGTATTGGAAACCTGAATCGACCTGGGATTCTAGAAGTAATTACAAACTGACCTGAAAATAAAAATTTTGGTCTCGCTGATGAAAAAGAACAAAAAGTAACACGAACAGAAAAAGCACCACCATACAACCAACTGCCGGCAAAAAAAACACAGTATGCTCTTTTTACTAATAGTTCTTGCCGCATTGTGGGAATGAAACAGAAGTAAAAAGCAGCTGTATGGAACCCCACACAACAAGTCACAGAAGCCACTGAAAGAAAGAGTAGATCAAGCCAACTCGCTGAACTTAAAGCCGTTCAGCTGGCTCTAGACATAGCTGAAAAAAAAAAGTGGCCAAAGCTCTACCTCTACACTGATTCGTAGATGGTAGCCAATGCGCTGTGAAGCTGGCTAGAGAGATAAAAAAGGGCTAACTGGCAGCGTAAAAGAAAGCCAATTTGGGCTGCTAAAGAATAGAAAGATATTGCCACCAAGTTAGAGAAACTACCTGTGAAAGTTCGCCACGTAAATGCCCATGTCCCCAGAAGCAGAGCTAATGAAAAGCAGCAAAACAATCATCAAGTAAATCAAGCTACAAAGATAGAGGTGTCAAAGATAGACCTAAATTGAAAACACAAGAGAGAGTTATTCCTAGCTCGATAAGCCCATGATGCCTCAAGCCATCAGGGTAAAGATGCCACCTACAAGTAGGCACGAGACCGAAGAATGGATTTAACCATGGATAGTGTTTCTCAGGTTATCCATGACTGTAAGACGTGTGCTGCCATCAAACAAGCCAAGCGAATAAAGCCCCTATAGTATGGTAAGCAATAATCCAAATACAAGTATGGGGAGGCCTAGCAGATTGATTACATCACACTGCCTCAAACCCGCCAAAGCAAGCGCTACGTGCTCACAATAGTAGAAACCACCACAAGATAGTTAGAAACCTACCCTGTGTCTCATGCTACCGCCCATAACACCATCCTGAGCCTTGAAAAGCAAGTCCTTTGGAGGCATGGTACCCCTGAAAAGATTAAGTCAAACAATAAGACTCATTTAAAAAATAATCTTATTAACACCTAGGCTAAGGAACATAACATTAAGTAAGTATACCACATCCCCTACCATGCACCAACTGCAAGTAAAGTGAAGAAATGCAATAGATTGTTAAAGACCACCTTGAAAGCATTAGGTGAGAAGTCTCTCAAGAACTGGGAGCAGCATTTAACCAAGGCCACCTAGTTAGTTAACACTCGAAGTTCCACCAACCAAGCAAGTCCTGCCCAGTCTGAGTCCCTCGGTAGTTAAAATGTTAAATTTTTCCACTTTGCTTTTGTAGCCATTCCCCTGCCCATCACCCTAGTCTTATGTTATGTACAGTTATAAAATTCCGGGAAATAAAAAAATCTATGTAGACCTGAACTGACGTACCTTTCGAGAATTCATTTAAACTTGTCAGATAAATATCAGAAATGTCTGGGTTTGTAAATTATGGCTTTAATGCGTTGCAGTCTTCTGTGTTGTGCATTAACAGGCCTGGTTGAAATCTCCTTCAGTTATTCTGAGTTATAAAATGAAAGCTAAGCAGATTTAAATGTGGTCTTAATACGTGCAGAGAAGTGGGATTCTCTGCATGTTGGCAAATTCTGGCTGGAAAAACTGCACTTCACAAACCGTAATTCTGAACTTGGCTGTGAAAAGGCTGAGGTAGGCATGGGAGTGGAGTAATGGAGTATTGAAGTGTGTCTCTGGAACACGCAGGAAAAGTCACCCTCTCTGCTTTGTGACAGGTTCGTGATGAGCTCTGTTGGGCGTATCCTGGCCTGGGATAGGAGGGGTCGGATTGGATAGGGAGGGCAATAGCATCACCTCGGGGTTAGGCAGGAGATCATATCCCTTCACGGTTTTCTCCTTCGAGTACTTGGGAGAGTGTGTCATTTACACACGGGTTAAGGGAAAAAAAAGGAAAAAGAAAAACAAAGACGAAGAAGATGAAAAAAACAACTGTGTTTTTCGTGAGCAAATATTTGCAGCTGGCTACAGGGGTAGTATTGAACAGTTACACCCCCTCCGAAAAGCTCAGAAATTCTTCAAAACTCTGAAATCCTGCAGGTCATGCTGACTTGTTTAACGAGCTTGATATACCCATGACAATTTTAGTTTGCTAATGTTAATTACATTTCCAGTATAAAATGTTTTTAAACTTTTTGTAGTATTTGACAGCAAACTATCTGTTACTTACTTTACATTTCCCAGTTCACTTTTGTTAATATCTGGAAGATAAACCTGAAGAAATAAATATTTCTGTATCTTTCCAGGTATAGAGCAGAAATGTTAGAAAATGTAGAAAAATATAGTTTTGGTTCATTTATTTATTTATTTATTTATTTAGCATTCTGAAGGGAAGAAACCTGTCTTGCTGGACATGCAAAGCTAGAGGACTAGCTTAAATTTAATCCAAATTCATATGAACTATGAGGATTCTGTAGCAGTGACTTCATAGAGCTGCAGTGCCCAGTATATGTCAGTAATGCCCCCAGCCTGCAGCTTAGTTCAATTTCTGTATGCAGGAACCGAAGTGGGGACCAGATTATTTTATTCTACTGAGGACTTCATATTTCGTAGGGGTTTTTTTAAGTAATTCAGTTTCTAGATAGAAGAAAATCCTTTTCAGAATAGCAGAAATTAAAAATATGTCGTCTGTGGGCGTAACTGTTTCTAAAAACATTTGATTTGAAGTTTCAGCAATCAAAATCATAACAAGAATGAACTTTTGTCCCCATGCATAACTTTACCAAATGCACTCTGTTTCTATCATTGCCACTGAGGTGGGAGACAGATGAGATTGGAAGGGCTGTACTCTTTTAGGAAAGATTTCATGTGGAGATCTGGCCCTGAATTTAGTGTTACCACAGAAGGTCATGTTCACAATAATTTTTGGGCCAACACAGATTTCTTGGTGGTGAATCAAAAGCATGTCTTAGATTTTAAAATTTCTAATATTATCTTCTGATGCAGTCTCCATTCCTCTGTTGAACTCTCCACTGCAATAATTTATCTTAGAAAAAGTACCTTTTGATGTATTTATTTATTCATGTACATATTTATCTTTAGAAAACTAATGTTGCCCTGCAAAGGACAGAGAGGATGCTTAAGAATGTGGAGGCAGAGCAGCATGGCTACAGCAAGGTGCTGAAGGTCCAGGCCAGCCGTCTGGATTTCAAGGCCAAACAGCAGGAGGGGCTCATCCAAGACCTGAAGGTAAAGCTTTCTGCCTGCTGCTGGGAGTGGCAGCAAGCACTGGCACACCTGAGCAGTTTCATTTCTGAGGGGTGAAACCTCTGAGTTAGGCTATGAGTGCCTTGTGTTTGATTAACAAAATGTGGAGCATCAGTTCTCAGGAAAGGTGGATTCACAGGTGGATGCTGCGAGCCTGACCTGAGACTGGTGTTTGAACTGCAGATGGGAAGAGGTTTATGTCACTGGGAAAGTACTCTTAGCAATACAGAGGTACAAAGGAGTATTTGTGCAGGATTTGTGAATTTTTTTATTTATTTTATTTAAGCATGTTAAGCAGATAGATCTTGTGGGAGGAGGCACAGCTTAAGCCTTTTGGCTGATGCTGTTGTGGAGGAGGTTTGGTAAGCTCTGTGCTGTGACTTCTTTTTAATAGGCCTTCCACAGATCTCTATTTCTCAATTCTTTTCCTTTTGTGAATGTGTGAGCTTATACAGAATTTAAATGTATTGCCAACAACTCGTATGTTAAAATCTTTGATTTATTTATTTATTTTTCAGTTAATGTTTCCCTAACTGAAGTGCTTAGAGTCAGGATTCAGTCTCACATACTTGCTACTTCGCTTTACCTGTCCAAAATTAATGACTTCCCTTGTATCTGTGTAATCTTAAGTGTCTTAAATGACTTTTAATATTAAAGACCTTTCCTTGATCTTTCTTGCATCACTTGAAGGCAGGAGTCATTTTGGGGTGTATTGTTCTTTTCAAATCAGTCATCAGTCAAAGTGAGAAGATGTTTTTGATAAGAAAGAGTGCAGTTAAAATTGCATGTGAATTTCTACTATAGCAGCTCTGTAGTTACTGCTTTTGCTAAAAGCATTTTTTCAACTGAAATACCATGTCCAGGCCTTTATGTGGAGATAGGTACCTGTGAGTATAAAAAATGAGCAAGGACATAATCCTATGTCAATTTCTTTAACTAAAGAGAAAATGTTACTTTAATATTCTGGATGTAAATTTGTTTCCTTTTATTTATATATTGATATGAGTTTTCACAGTTTCAAAGTCCAAGTAGTACAGGTACCAGAGGTTGGTTTTTGGAGACCTAATATACTGAAGAAATAAAGTTGTTTTTGCATGATGTTCTCATCTTTCTGGACTTAAATATTTCCAAAATGTACTTTTAGGCAGCTGCAGTGAAAATAAAGGAATTGGAGGACAATGCTGCAGCAGCAAGACTAGCACATACACAGTGTAAATACACTACAGAAATCATGCAGGTAAGCTTTGAATTAAATATTTGGAAGATGTTTGCAGTAAAACAGGAGATGAACTTGCAAAGGTACAATCTTCCAAAAATGTTAAGACTTCCTTGCTCCAGTGAAAACACTGAGTAGATTTTTTGCAATTATTGTCAAGACAGTAAAAGGTAAGAGGAAAATATCTCTTTTTTGCAGGGAACTATCAAGTTAGTAGAATCAATATTAAAATAAAATGTCACATCCTTATGTTTGAGAATTCAAAGTAACAGCAAGGGGAAAGGAAATGTTTCACAATAGTTAAACTGCTGATTTCTTCTGTCCTATATCATTGGAATGGGCACTTAGGTAATTTCAGAGGTACAGTGCATACACCCAGCTTCTCTAGGTGTGAGATATTAATGCATCCTGAGACTGCAGCTCCAAATGTAATTATTCAGAGTACATTTCAGCTATTACATCTGCTGTTACCAGAAAAATTTGAATATATGAAAAAATCTTATATGTATATTTGAATATTAAATTCTTATATTATTAAAC
>NW_024361053.1:913148-994079 GCF_014805655.1 Passer montanus | reverse complement strand
AGAGGCTAATGCTGAGTACAAATAAGCTACCAGATGACTAAAAGCTAAAGAACAGTTTTTGAGAAAAAAAACCAAACTGTTTTTCAGCTTTATCATACATTTCCTCCCTCTTTTCTAATCCACTGTAAGGATCTAAACATGATCAGTGTATCCCACAGAGCATGGCATGAATAACCAAAAACGTATGAAGAGTTATGATAGTAAGGATAGTACATCACCATAAATGATATAGCTGTTACAATACTATAGGTGTGAGTAATTTAAAAGTATATCATGTAAGTGTGACATGATCTTACATTTTTCTCTACTAATCCACTTTACTTTTGGTTACGTGGGGGTTTGTTTTGATCCTTTTTTATATTACCTGATCTTAATATTTTATTCTGCTTAGAAAAATGGAAATTGTTGGCGATTGCTGATTCCATAAATAGAGCACCCTATGAAAATAATGGAGGAGTTAAGGAAATTCAAGTCTTCAGTGTTGCTGGGGAGATATCCATCTTCTCTCATCACATTTATAAAGGCACAACTATTTTGTCTTTTAATGTTTCAGCTTAGAGAAAATACATGGTTCTCATGCACTGAGAATAATTTATATGGGAAAGAGAAACTAGAAACTAAACCAAGGGAGAGTGGAAAGATAGGCACCAATGGGACTAAATATACATTATTATCATTACAGAGAGGCACCTTGTATTTTCTCATTCTTAAATGGCACTAAGGTGTGGTGACTGGAACAATGTCCAAGTATTAGGACAGAGGCAGTTTTAGTACCTGAAGTTTATGTACAAAATACCTATCAGATTACAGTGCAAAAAGAAACATAAGAGCTGTGTGTAGTATACGGTAAGCTGACATTTGAATGACATCAGTGACTCTGAAAATTTTGCAATGGAAACCAGGACATTTTTTCCTTGCTTTCTTTTGTGATTGTTACTTTATTATTACAAGCTGTTGCTAATTTTCAGATGCCTACATAACTTGCTTCAATACCTGCAACCTAATTTAAGGAATGAGGGATATATTTGCAGTAATTATAGCATAAACTATGAGCAAACTAGAGATTTCAGAATAGCTGTAATGCGTAACACTGGATGATTGCTTTAAAACATCACAGCTTCCAGGTTTCAGCAGCATAATTGAAGCCGAATGCCACAGGATGCAAACATTGATTACTTCCCTCCACCCCCTCAGCTTTCTGCCATTATTAGACATCTCAAAAAAGAAGCTTTATGATTAAATCTTTGTACTACTAAAAAAAAATAAACCACACACAGACAAATCTGTAGGAAATTAAGGAACTGGAAATGGCATCTATTCTAGTTATGTGATAGAATAGGTGGATGATTATAAAAGTGAGCTTAGAAGTGAGCTTCAGCATTACTGGAACAGAACAATGTGACTACAATGCATTTTCATGACAATGACATGCCTACTCACTCTGAATTTGTGATGAACATACCATATTCCTGTGTTCTTCTTCAAGTATCCATGCAATAGATCACTCAAGTTATATTAATCAGATGTTATATTTTTATATGGATGCCACCAAACTGCTTCTTTCAAGAACCTGAAAAATGGGGTGAACTTAGCCATAACTTGGTCCTTTCTGATAACTGAAACAATTCCAATATCTGAAACTGAACACAGCACTGAAACAATTCCAAAAGCCTAATGTACACTACAGTTTGAGAATTGTTATATCTTTCTTTCCTGACGTTGATTAATATAGTTAATTTCCTGCTTTGGTAGTGCTGATTGTTTCAATCCATTGAACAAAGACAAGGAATTTAGCATTTGCTGGTACAAGTGGAACCATCAGTGCCACCATCACTGTTGGAACCATTGGCAAGAACCGTGGCTGAACACAGACTGCAGGCTTTAACCATCTATAACAGAACATGCTGAAACATACATTCAGTCCCTTTATTTTTCTAGGATGAACTGTCTCCTATAACTTCATCATTTTGTGATCTGCTTTCAAAACACAAATACTGATGAAGCTCTATTTTTGTGAAATAAAGTCTAAAGAGGTGTCAGACTCAGAGGTTAGACATAAAGAAAAACTCTCCACTTCTTTCAGGGTTTCACTTTAAACACTACTTTTTCAAGGACTAGTGTCTACAGTCTCACAGGTGTCAAGAAAAATACATTTCTTCTTCTTAAAAAGTATCTGGGTCTTCTGTGTTTAAAAGCCTTTGAAACCTCTCCTCACTGTCTGCATAAGAGCACCTCTGTCGTGAGGACCCAGAAAACCTTGTCACCATGGCACAAGCGTGAGGAAGGTTAGTGAGTCATCAGTGCAGAGACAGCTAAAAATTTCACCCTTTCTGTACCATGATGAAATTAGTAATTCTTTTGTTTGTGTACCTCTCTACTGTTTCCATGCAGAAGAAAATCACAAAGTATAAATAACACTTCTCCTCTTCATACACACAAAGGACAGCTATCCAACAAATACTCTTGTCTCACTATATTATATTCATTCACACTAGAACTATGTTATGTATCAAAGTACCTTTAGCACTAGATAATTTTCCTGTATTATTTCAAATTTTCTTCCAGTTTGATCCAGGCAAGAAGAGGGAGATCAGCAGCACAACCATAAGGTGCCTTCCTGCCACATCCTAAGTGTTCTTCCATAGAACCAGGTTAAGTAGCATCAGTTCCTGACACAATTTTCAGTTAGTTCAAGAGCTCTTCAAAATGCCAAAGACTGCTGAAACATTTTCATAGTCATTGAGGAGGTGTAATGGAATCCATTTCACATCTTACACCTAGCACTGCATAGTAACATCTCTATGAACAGAGGAATTTTAAATCTACTGAGCACTTTTTCTGGCTCTCAGAGTGCAGCAAGTAGTGTGGAACTCAAGTTCTAAAAATGTGGCTTGGGAGTATTTTTAGTACAGGCTTTTAACTGTTAACAAAGTCAGATTAAAGTTCAGAAGTTCAGATTTCATTTTAAAGGACAAGGAAAACTGATTAGATGTTTTTGGGTAAAAAAAGTATTATTCATTTACCTTCAAGTAAGCATTGGCCATCCAGATTTCATTTGTGGACAGGCTGCCAGAAAAATGTCAGGATGCATTTTAAATAAATTCTCTAGAAAGACAGTTTATGACTGGCTCATGGTAACAGATAATTCCAGGTTCTGCTAAACTAAGTGTTTACTATGGCAGAAAGGATGGTAAGAAGAAGATTGTCTGCATACAATTAATCTTAGAAATTCTAAATAACAATGTTCTTTTCAATTAACATAAGATTAGACAGCCCCAAAATGAAACCTCAAGATGTTTGTCACAAGATCAGCTGAACAATTCAGGAAAGTATTTTAGTCTCAGAAGAGGTAGAGGAGAATCTACTTCTTGCTCTTCAGTTACTTCCCATGTTCTTGGACTACTCTTGATGGCTGGAATTCTTTTTTCCTTCCCTTCCATGCCAAATCACTTCTAGGTCTTCCATAATTCTAAGAAATATCAGCTGATTTACAGAAAATATTTGTTTGTTACAAATCTTTTAGGAATAATATGTTTCACAGTTTCTTTCTCTGTCTAATCTCGGCCCATATCTTTTCCCTCAGCATGCTTCTAGAATATTCATAAAATCAATGCCAACATTAGCAATACTTCTTGGGAGGCCAAGTCTTCATATGTAACAGTTGCTTTGTGAATTTGGCTAATGCAGAAGAAATTAGCACGTAGCCTCTACAATGTAAAGGTATGTTATCCAGTTATTTTCTTCATGGCAACTAAAGTCAAACTCCATCTTTTAGGAAAAAAATCATTACAGCATTTCTGAACCCAACAGCAGCAGTGCCCAAACTGCTACATCCTCCTCCATCACCCGGGTGGTGGCTTCAGTACTCATGCACGTGGCTTCGTGTATTTCCTGATAACGTCAAGGAGATATTGGGTCATGCCATTTTAGGCATGGAAGAAATCAGTAACTCTGCCAAAATAGACACAGATTTAATCTTTGTGAGTAGACTCCAACACAAATGTCAAGCACCAATTGCTTATCTATTACCTACCTGTAAATATTCAGACAAATGTGTACACGGTGAGGGGAATGACCTGGACTAATCTGGATAAGTGTTGGATCCACTGCTTGTCAATAGTCACACACTTGAACTCACATAAATAAATACTCTGGATGATATATCAGATAAACTTATCATTTCATCTTCCCAGAAGGATCTCTGTGGAGTCAGGGTAACACCACATATTCTAATTAGCCAGCAAGAAACAAACTCAAACTTTTCTGTCAATTGCTTTTTAACAGTTTCTTTCACAAATTTCTCAGTGTAAGCCAAGATAGTGGAATTTCAGAAAACTTGTCACCATATGTGCCCATAACATTTCTATGGCTTCCTCATTTAGAAAAAAAAAAAAAAGTCGTGGGTGTTTCTGTATTCCTTCAAAGATCAGTGAAATCCCAGCACATTGCCAGGTACCTCGATGTACTATTTTTCATGCAGTCAAGCTTACAGTGAAGCTCTGTCCCAAATTAATTTTGAAGGCTGTGTGTAATTTACTTTATTGACTTGATTATTTTTTTTCCCCCAAGATTGTACTTGTTTTGTGAAGAAACCGACAAATGCCCTTTGGGCAAAAAGAGAAGATGGTTCTATTTTCAGACAGGAAAAGCTTCATGGCTCCTTAAGACTTTCTGTCATATTTGATAATTCACTGTTAGACACAGAACAAGAAAGCAGAAGCTTCTCTCCCACACAATGGGTTCCTATGGTCTGGGTTCTAGAGAGAGGAGGAATTGTGTCTGGAAAGATTTGTGAAATCGTGTGAGGGTATAAAACATTCTGTTTCCCAGGTGAAAGATTTTCTGAGTGGTAACAGATCTTACCAGTACTATCTGTGATGTTGATTTGACTTCTGCAATTGATTTTGTGCCTCCACCTGCAAGGACTCAAGCAGCAACAACTGCTTGAGAAATAATAGGAATATCATGAAACACCTCCACCCCCATAATTATCAATCATTAGTCCTCGATAGGAGCGTCAAGGTCGTGTGCTCAGTCTGACAAAGCAGACTGTGATCCATTAAACCGCTTTGGCTTTCACCTCCAGGCAAGGCCTCAAGCAGTAGGGGCTTTTTCTTCAGCTACTCACAGAAAGTTTATCATTTTTAGATAAAATGCAATTTTCTGAACTACTCAGTATGGCTGGGTACTACAGAGCCCATAGTTTCCTCCCAGTGTGCAACCAGACACCAGGTTTCTCTCAGGGGAGGAGCTGTGCAGTGACCTGGGTTGCTCTGCCCCTCAGTGTGCCTGGCTATTTCCTACACACCTGGGAGATCTCTGCAGCAAAAGGGACACAACAAATGTGTATTTGTTGTGAAGAAATACAATTACTGCAGGACATGGTCTTCTTTTTCTTCCAGTTTACCAGAAGCAAGCTCCAAAGTTACTATACAAACTCTCAGAGAAGCAGATTTTAATCACTCATGACTCATTTATAACTATGAATTAAATTTTCCAGCTTTACAGCATTTATTTTGATTGCATTTGATAACGACAGTTGCCATCCTAGTTACCAAACACTAATTTATGATATAGGTTAATTTTGCGTTATTAATGAACTATCAAAAAGGCAGTGTGACTTATAGTACTGACATTTAGCAAGTCACTAAAATATCTAGAGAAGAAGTAAGACCTTCAGAGTTTCTTCTTTTCCTTTCAGAAAACAGAAAATAACCGCAGATAGAAAAGTGAATTTTGTAAGACTATTTCTTTTTTTTTCATTCTCATGTATTCCCTCATTCATGAATTTTAATTTTATATTATTTTCCATTCAATTAAAATACCTTAAACAAACAGTTAACAGCATGTGGATTGTCTTTTGGGAACACTGTCCATCAGATTTTTCTCATTTCATGGCAACATTCAAGCAATTAAGGTTTTAATGAGGCTGAAAATTTCCAGCCCAAATAATGTAATGAGTTTGACTATCTTCCAGAACAACTGTGGCACTAATGCAGGAATGCATTTAACCATGTGCTTGAGTTCATAACTGTGTTGTTGGGCAGCAGCTGTCTGTCTCTTAAGGGAGGTGTAAAGCTCATACTTAACATTTGCTGAGCTTGGAGGGTTCATTGCAGCATTGCTTTGCCTGTGTGAGAAGTACAAAGTACAATAGTGCCATTTTCTCACATGTCATTCTGCTCTCTCAATGTACTTACTCATATCCACAAATTACTCAAATGAGACCTGATCCATTACTTATTTTCAGCTTTAAAATACTACTAAAGATTGCACAATATTTCTCAAATGGGTGGTAAATTAGATTCTGTTACTTAACAGAATATGAAAAATTAAACTGTATCGGCACCATGGACCGGGCTGTGCGGATGAGTGTCAGGACTTCTAATTCTGTGTCTGTGGTAAGTGAGAACCCTTCATTTCCTCTCCTTTTTAGAAGGTGCCCTAGGGTACCTTTATGATGCTTGTAATATCCCCAGCTGTCTGTTCTGTCTGTGCTGGGTGGAAGTTGTGCACCTGTGGGGCAGGTTCTGGAGCGAGGGGGAGCAGGAGCGCGCAGTTGTTCCCAGGAGCTGCGCTCTCTGCTCCACATTCCCGCTCCTGCTGCGCTGCCTGCACGGACAGACAGCAGGACAGAGCTCTGCTCTGCTTCAGCTGGGCTTAGCTAGCTGAGGCAGGCACATTCCCTGGACTCTGGCTTTTCTTTTTCCTGGAGCTGTTCAGCCCTGCTCTGGACTGAACTCCCAGAGGAGCTCCAGGAGCTCCCGCCTGGGCCCAGCAGGGCCGGGGCCGCGGCCTTTCCAGCGCAGGAGGGACGGAGAGGAGGCCGAGCGAGCCCAGCTGCAGCCACAGCAGGGACTTCCTGAGTTTCCATCTCTTCAGAACAGCAAGAGGTTTTATTGTTTAATATAAGTTCATTTCTCATATTTGTGAATGCTTTGTTTGTTAAATTAACAGCTTTTTTCCACTTTCCTCCAAGGAAATTTTTCCCAAACCATTTGGGGACCCCATTCAGAGGCTTCTAAAGGGACCCCATTCAGAGGCTTCTCCCCAAATTTGCCCTAAACCAGAACAGAAGGGTTTTGCATCCTGATAAAAACATTATTTGTTTTCTTAAAATGACTTCATACACATTATTTATTCGACTGTGAAATAAACAGTCATCTTCAAAAATAAAGAACTAATTAGTTTGGGGCAATTGCCAGATACCAGCAGCATACTTTCCAGAGCCACAGTAGCAAGAATTCTATGAAAATTATTCCACTATTTAGGTAACCATAGCACAGTTTTCTTCAAGTTATTCTACAAAAAAGATGCTGGTTTGCTGCCAGCACAACCAGTATTTGTCCCAGCTGAGAAAGTAACTTCATAAACACTTCAATTTTTTTCTTCTGGTAGGAAAAATAAATAGGAAACAAACCACCAAAGAATTCTAAAACAAATTTAAAGAAAAAGTAAATGGCCAATTTTAAAATTGTCACATGGACTTTAATTCCGAATGTGCTTCAGAGATAAAGACAAAACTCCTTGAAATAAGAAAAAAGTTTTTTATTTGAATAGTGATTCCCTGTTTCATATTTATATGTTTGATTTAAAATTTAACTGTAGACACACAAAAAAATAAATTAGCTAGTTCAGTAGCTTTTAAAATGGTAAATTAACTTTACTTTGCCTGATTAAGAGAAGGATTAGAATGATTCTTAAACATATTGTATTTTAAACAATCTAGGCCAAATTCATCCTTAAAGGAATTCAATAGAACTGAAATGATCAATGAACTAATTAACCCTCTTGAATTTAACACATAATTCAGTACAAATTAATATTACACTTTAAATATTAACTTCAGGTCCTTAATTATTTACAGTTTTGGTGTATCTTTTCATAGTGGTATAATTAGCATAGCCATATAGGGATATATAATAGTTTTTGAAGAAGTTTGATTGCAAGATATATTTTGAGTCTAGTTTGTGTGTCTCCAAAGAAGCATTATAAACTTTTGAAAGGGAAAGGCACTAAAAAAAATCTTTTACTGTTGAAAGTGTCAACTTTTTTAAAGCCTTTTGGGAAAATATTATGGAGTTTTCAGCATTAATATATATGAAGAACAAACTTGGGCTCCTAACACTGGGGTAAACTCCCTACACATAACTGGTAATTCTACATAATACTACACTACATTATTGCTGCACACAACACTAATCCAGAGTCCAGTTTTAGTGTAGGCCATCCTTGGCACAGCTTCCCAAACAGTCTGTGAACTTGACATGGTAAAAGAGTCTCTCAGGTTGCAGAAGCCAAGCCATAACCATCTTCTGCACCATTGACTCATGTCCTCCCCACAGCCCTTGGTGATCCTAAAAAGCAGACACCGCACAAGGATCTGTTTTGCATTACTCTTCAAAATTTAGATATATATTTCACTACACAGTGAATCTTTGCACTTCACATTTACCTCATTCTTTATATTTTCTGAAACTGAATTTCTGATATTACCATTTTATTTTATCTTTGTAAAGCTCTCTTAAAATATGCTGTTCCTTTTATAGTTGCTTTCCAAAATAAGCTTCTTACAGACATTTGCTATCTAAAGCTAATTAATTAAATTTTTTTTGTAGTAAAGGAAGACAAATAGGGTGAGAAATGCAAATACTAATGCATATCACTTCTCCATCAAAGGCTTTTTCTCCCAGTATTCTTTCTGAGAAATTGCATCTGCAATGCAAATGAAAAATAGTTGATATAGAAAAAAATGGAAGATATACAGCTTTATTTCATTCTCTTTTTTTTTGATGTTTTGATGATTTCTAAATGCCCCTTCCTCTTTGCAGAGAAAGGCCTTTGAAACACAAGTATCTTATTTTAGAGCTGCAGAATTGTTCAGATTTTAACTACTCATGTCCTCTTTGGAGTGGAATGCATATACTTTATTTACAGTCCCATAGAAAGAAATACTTTCATGATCTATTTGCCATATTGAGGAATGGATCAGATATGTAAAAAAGGTCTTACAATGAAAAGGGACAGGTTCAATTATATAAGAAACACTATTGTTGCAGACTTTAAAATTGCAGAACTCATCTAAAAATACAGAACTACGACTATAGAAAAAAACACTATCTTTTCAAAACCACTTGCTTAGAATAAAGTTAAAAATTAATAGGATTAAATTATGATGTAATGATTTTTTATGTTGCCACTGCTCCATACCAGTGTTATTACATAAAAGTGAATTCTGAGAACAATGTTGCATTCAAAATCATGTTATAGGCAGGAAAGAGAACACCTTTTATGGAAGCCAAGAATTTATTATCAGTCCAATTAAAATCTCAATACTAATTACAATACAGCAGACAGTTATTTACATTTGTCTAGTCACAATAATACTTCCTGTTACAGTGCAAATTATCTAATCAATTCAGAATGACATTAAAAATGGAGTCAAAACAGTTGTACAAAACATTCCTAGTATCTGGCTCTGCTCTTGGGCTCTGCTCTTGGGCTCTCCCATGGACTTTCCTGTTTGGTCCTGTGTTTGATGGCATCAGCACTGCTTGAGAAAAAGAGGGCTCCAGCAAGCCATCAGCACCTCATGCCCTTTGCCAGGGCAAGTGTGGTGCTCATGATGGATTTCCTTCTTTGCTGAAAGGAGGTGTCTGATGTTGATGGTTTCTTCCTCCCTACTATGGGAACCCTCATTTGGGGCATTTTTCCAAGACTGGTCCTGTGAGCTCCTGCCTCATTGCCCTGCAACTCCACTTTACATCCAAATTTACTGTGTATGGTGAGCTTTGCTCTTTCAGCCCTTTTGGCTCTGTCCAGCTCTCAAACTGAATTTCCTTATCAACCACGGGTGACTTCTTTACAGCACTGGGCTCCCCAGCAGGAGGACATCCCAAGCACTCTCTTTTCACCCTCTGCTCTCACACTTGGCATCCTGTACTCCCGTTTAAAAGGTCTCTGCTGTCACACTGTGACAATGCTCCTCCGCACTGCACTGTTCTGTGAGGGTCACAAATACATCATTATACACATAATAACTACCTGCTACTACTATCTGTAGAAAAATTCTAATTGTCTCTCTTTTCCAGGTGTGGGTGAGTATGTATGTTCTAGTTAAGATGTGTGAACTTCTAACATCAGCTCTTACATTCTTCTTAAAGGGAGAATCTGATAATTTGGACACTTCAAGATGTAACTTGTAGGGACTTGGGTACTTCTGGACTTGGTACTTCAAATTCTTTTCTGACCAAAGTAATGCAATAAATGTGAAACAACTAAATCACAGCAGAGAGTTGAAGAATAGTTGGCACACAGTTATTATTAATAGTTCTCTGAATTCCCTTTGTGCTCTCCACTGTCTTAACACTGCAATTGTCCCTGCCTCAAAGAGATTAAATTGGGCTAAGGTTCAACATGTGAATTTTAAAGATAACTTCAGAGGATGGGTAACAGAGAGCACACAGAAAACAAATAATGCTGGATAATTACTTCTATTGATAAAATCTGTGAATGGAGACAATGCAATGCAATACATCCAGATTTTACTAAAGGATTTGATTTAATTTCTCACCAAATGATGTGTTGATTAAAAATTAGCACCATACAAAATGAATGCTGCATATGCTAAAAAGAATATGATTCAGAAAGTAATTCTAGAGAGCATCTGTAACGGATGGATCAGGATCAATTCTATTCAATGTATTTATCCTCTACTGGGAAACTTCAACAGATAAAACATAATGGAGACCATTATAAAGAAAAGAAGTAGATCAATCAAGTGATGGGAATTTCATGGTAAAGCGGGTTCCATGGAATAATGGTGCAGTGTAGTTCAATGCAAACACAGGCCTATAAGATGCAAAGATATGGATCATTCACTTAATATACAAAGCCCTGTTTTAGAGAGCAGCATGTTGAACACAAAATTGGAGACAAGATGGATAGCAGCTTTAAGCAGTTTATAGTGCTGTAGAACAGGAGATGAGTTGTAGCCCTGCCCCAAGCACAGGCTGGCCACGAGCTGCAGATACTGTTTTCAAGAGGCCTTAGGAAATACAGAACAGGAGTCTGAGTATCTCAGGAGAATTAAATAAATGCACCTAAACCAGGAAAATTTTTCCCCATTGGCAAACAATATTTTGTACACATGAGTTTAAATAATAAAAACTTTTAAGGGATTGGCTGCAAGACAGCAAGGAAAGTACCCTTCCTCAGAACATACTGGCTGCAGTCCAGTCCTCTTTTAATCATCTCCCTTTTCATCACATAATCCACCTAGTCAGGAATCGAATTGCTGTCCCAAAAGACAGAGCTTGGCTGGTGCTGCATCAGTTTACCATGTCACCACTCTGTGCTGGCTGGGAGAAGCCAGGAAGGCCCCTGTGCTGTAAGCTGAAGTCTGGATCTGCACTCGCAGCCCCTGGCCGCTGGGCTGGCTCGCAGCTCTCCTGCCAGCTGTGCTCCCTCCAGGTGTCCCTGCCAGCTGTGCTCCCTCCAGGTGTCCCTGCCAGCTGTGCTTGCTGCCTGCAGGCTGCAGGGCTGCTGCTCGGCACTCCCAGCTGCAGGCTGCTCCCATGTTTTGCTGGATAATTTCACTTGGGATGTTTCAGCTCTTAGGGCAGGTTCAGTGGTGCACAGGAATGTGCTGAAGTCATTGCCACAGAAAGAAGAGTCCCCAGATACTATCTCTTAAAGATAAATTCAGTCACTCCTTGGGATTATTTTTGTAAATTCTTCCTACTTCAACAATTTACTGTAGATTTGTAGGATTGTCCAGGATTTTCCCATCCCCATACCTTAGCAGATTTTAAGAGAAATGTTGTCAGTATTTCAAAATACTTGTGAAACATAAATATGTTAAAGCCTGACGTGTTGTCTGTTGAAGTCAGTAGTTCCCACTGTTCCAGAGGTGCCCAGAGTGGGTGTATCCTACACCACAGCCTGCAATTCCCAAGAAAGGCCCACTGGCCCCCGAGCAGCTTACCTGGGCAGAAATAAAGCCTAGAAGTTAATGCATTCCACTACTTGCATGTAACAGAGAAAACTGCAACAACATGCTTGTAAAAGTAATGCTCCAGATTGTGGGTTTGAGGTTTGTTTTTGGTTTGGTTTTCTGGGTGGTTTTTTGGTTTTGGTTTTTCGTTTTTGTTTTTGTTTTTTGTTTGTTTGGGGTTTTTTTGGTTTTTTGGTTTTTGGTTTTTTTTTGTGGACTGTCTCTCTGCAAGAAATTGTTTTCATTCCTTGTTTTTCTTACAGCTACACAGTTTGAACATCCAACTTTTGCTGTCTGTAGCATTTGCTGTAGTACTGAAACAACAGGAGAAGAGCAAACTGATGTTAGGCAACATCAGTAAGACTGATCACTTGCCTATTTTTGGCCGGTTGTGAGAGCAAGATTAAGGAAGCAGTTATCCCAGAAGCTAACCATTAATGGCACCCTGCAGTGCTACTATAGATCACTTAGCTGAGCCACCAGTTAGATGGTCATTGCTGTCATACATACAGGATGCAAATATTTCCCAAATGCAATGCTTAAACTATTAGCCTTGCTCTTCACTTATTCTTCAGACAAATTTTAAAAACTCAATTTCAAACAAAATTTGAAAAACAGAGACAACTCTCAAACTAGTCTAAGGGATTGTGTGGTAGGTTCCCTCAGGCTAAAAGAACCACAGATTGAATGGGAAGGAGGAAAAGCTCTAAAACTACTGTTCTGTGACCAGCTGTGCTATTCCAAACAGTGCTAATAGCAAAACCATAGCTCACTTCAAGTCCACACTCATGCACATCACGCACGATTATTGTGTCCCTTCCTGTCTGTTCACAAAACCTTTACAGTTTATAGTGTGAATAGCATAAACTGCTTCATCTTTGTGATTGGTTTTGCAGTGTTTCAGTTAACGTTACTTTTTGCAGCACGATATGTTTGATCCTGAAGGACAGTTTTTGGAAAATGTGGCCTCTCACCTGCTGTACAGAGTGGCTTGCCTGGGGCCTTCTGGGCATCAATTCCTTGGAACCATAGGACCAACCATCTCAAGGAGGAGCTCTCCCTCCTATACTTTCTTGGAGACTCATATAGGGGAAGAAAATTCACAGTGAGATTTGCTATTCAGTTCCAATATGCTGCCTGATGACCTGAATAGCTGCAATTTAGAATCAGTTGAAACTCCTTGGATGGAAATCTTCTTTTCTGGTATTAAAGTCTACAGAGGAGGTGTGCATGTGGGGATAGGTGTCTGGGCTCCTGCTGTGATCAGTGAGAGCTAGCAAATGCTAGCAGTGGAATCCAGGCTGGGCTATACCCAGCCAGATGTAGGAGCCTGCTTCAGTGTGGGTGATGCACTCTGGGGGTGCCTTTGTCTGCACTGGTGGCAAGGGACACCCCTGCTCATGTCCAAGTCTGGGCTGCAGAGTCTGCATTTAAACAGGAAGAGTCTCACTCCATCTCTTTTATTTCCTGTGTTCAGTAAGTCCAAAGAAAGCAGAGCACATAGCAATAATCCTGCAGCAATTTATAGCCATAAGTGCTATAAAACAAATAGCATTAAGAAAAGGAAGTGTAATAGGCTTGACTTGTTAAACATATGCAAGGATTGGTTGCATAGGAACTAACACATAAAACTCATTGTAATTGTGTCAGTTATAATAGCAACCACAGGGAATATAAATTTCATGCTCTCTCTAAATTAGCCTCTTCTGTTTTCTAGAGGTGGAAAAGAAGAAACCATGAAGAAAACATTTGCAGTTCAGGGGTGGATTGTGAGATCTACTTATAATAAGATAATTATTGCTTTTTAAGGTTCAGCAGAAGATATGCTTATTAAGTTTAATAATGGCTCTATTAAAAACACAAAGCCAAATAATCAACAGTTGTCCTGCCTCAATAGAGTAACAATTAAAGGGTGTGATGATCTGGAGCAGTAAAAGGAATAACAGCAAAGTAGACAAAAGTGAGAGAGAAACCACTCTGCTTGGAAACTGAGTATTGCAGAACAAAAGGCTGTTAAAGAATATCTGAAGTAACCCCAATGCTTACAGTAGAGACTATTTGCCTAGTCACTGAGTATCATTAAACAAAAACTGAAGTCACATTTAAAAGCATACTGCTTTTTCTCATAAATCAACATTTCAGTAACTGCTGATCTGACCTCTGCACCTCAAAATATCACAACTGTATTATACATGCAACATTAGGAGTTTGAGAGTTGATTCATTGTTCCATAAAAATTAGCAGTAGCAGGCGAAATTGATAACACAGAAAGAGGAGCACTAGGAGTATTTTAATATTCTGCTGGTGGTGCTGGGTTCACATTGTCCTTCCAGATGTTAGGCTGAAAGTTTTTCAAATTTCTGTAAGGAATGAGGTTTTACAGGGGGAAAAAATACAAATATTTTATCTAACAGTGGTTTCATAATCTCCTATAAAATCTTTAACAAAACATCCTGTTATTCCATATTTATTGCCAGCTTGACATGAACTTTTAATGTGCAAGTCTATTTGTCTATTTTATGAATATATAAATTGCTACTTTTTCAAAACAGAATTCAAATCGGTATCTGCATGTGATGAAGGAAGGAAGGAAGGAAGGAAGGAAGGAAGGAAGGAAGGAAGGAAGGAAGGAAGGAAGGAAGGAAGGAAGGAAGGAAGGAAGGAAGGAAGACTCATAGCACACACGAAAATACTGATGTCTGGTAAGTACACACGGAAGAAGATCGTCATCCACACACAAAAGAACTCTTGAAGACATAACCGTCATCTTTAAATTGTTGCTTCATGGTTTGAAACTTCCCTTAGGTGCTGTAAGGCAGGAAGTGTCTGTATCAGATAGGCAAACAAACTTTTGGCATCACACTGGAAATGCTGTTTTAACTTCCATTGCTTTTCAGCTGCCTATAAATTCCAGACATTTTAAGCTAGAGTTTCTCAAACACATTCTCCTTTTCTAGCCTCTAAACCTCTATGATCACATGAAACAAATTAAGAAATAATGAAATGCTGCATAGTTTGTGCACTATATTATTTTCTTTTATGTGTTACTAAAAGAATTGTTTCTTTTCTGCCCTTAAGTACAGTACTTCCAGCTGCTTGATCTAAAAACACATCAGTGTTATGAAACTGCTCTTTTGTCTTTTCCAGCTTGGCAATGGCTCAGAACAGCTTTCCCATCAGACTTTGCCTGTGGAAGGAAAAAGAGAGGAACATTGCTTGTATCTTCAAAATTATTGTGTGAAGTTTTATATATATATACATATATATGCACATATGCATATATATAGATCCTGTAATTGCCATGCCTTTTATCTCAGCTTTCTCAGATTTATTCTCCAGAAAGCATAATCAGGTGGTGAAAAAAACTGATCAACACCCTTTCACAAAGCAGAGAAAAGTGTTTCTTTCCTTTTTGCTTCCTCTGAATTCATATTGAAATGTCTATATTTTATCTGGGCCTATTTTCTTTTTTTTTTTTTTTTTTTAATACGAGGAGTTTAGAGACCTTTTATGGATAATTGAAAAGCAATTGTGGCATCATGTTCTATGAAAGAAGTACTACAAATCTATGATCTCAACTCCTGATATAGAGGAAAAATGCTCCAAAATGGCATTATTACTGCTTGGAGAAAATATTGGGACAAAGATTTAAAGGAAAAGGTTCAAAGAGACCTAAAATGGACAACCATGGCAGAACTGAGAGGAACTTCATCATCCACCACCATCTATTGATAAAGAGAGGATCTGGAGAAGGCAATTAGCAACGGAGAGAGTATTTCTCACAACAGTTTTAGTCATGGTTATTCAACCCCAGATGTCCTGTTAAGTAAACATCTCACTTGGCAGACACAATGTAGTCTAATCATTCCTGACCGTGAAAGATCAACTAAGAACAATATCTGTGGGGACAGCATGAAGTAAAAGCAGGGCCCAAGAACAGAATGGGTAAAATTTCGAGCAGCTTGCCTGATGTGAGCAACCTTCCAGGTGTGAGTTCCAGCAGTGCCCCAAAACACCAAGCTCTGCACTTTGCAATCTTGTTTGATAAGTGAGAAATAGATTGCATTTCATAGAACTTCTCCAGCTGAGAGGCCAAATAATCCCTGTATCTGCAGGAGCTTGAGATCAGCAACACATTTAATTTCTACACACCCTCATTATCTCCCCTCCACACGTGTGTTTGTGTGGGGGAGAGGGAGGGAAGGTGGGAGGAAGCAGTGTAGTCCTGAGCTGTCAGCAAGAGACTGGGAAGATTTTTCTGTATGCCACAAGCTCTGGGCTCTGGTCTCACCAAAAGAGGAGGTGGGGCTGCTATCAAGTGCCTGCAAAATTGCATGAACCAAGGAGTGGATAGAGCAGAAAACTTAGCAGGTAACTTTGCTTTACAAATACACCCCAAAGTGGTTTTGGTACATCCCTGAAGCTCCATTATATTTGAGCACAAGCTACAACTACAACAACCTCCCAAGCAAAGTTCAGTGAACAGAAAGGACACACAACTCTCATTACTTTTGGATTTTTTCCCAATTGAATCTTTCTGTGTGGTGAAACTGCAAAAATCTTTAAAAGGTGTCTACACAATCCCTTCTGGGTCACCAGGAAAAGCCTCACCATCTGTCTCAGGCCTGGAACTGCTTAGAATAGCTCCAAGGCTCCACTCCTGCTCTCCATGCAGCTCTCTCTGCCTCTGCACTCTCAGGGCTTCTCCAGCTGACTGCATTGCTCCCAGGAAAGGGCATTTTCCTGCCCTTCCTCCTTCATGGCTTTCACTGTGCCCTGACTGTAGCAGCCAGGATGGTGCACAGGAGTGTTTGGGGACCTCCAGCTTTGCTATTTGGAACTGTGCTGTCTCCCAAAAATTCACAGGCCTTGCTCATTTCACTGAGAGACCAACAGGAGAGGACACTGCACTTTTTTTTTTCTTTGAGATACTTGTAGGATGACTTCTTGGTAGCCATGGGGCAGTGGCTGCCAAATCTGTGGCATGACCTAGGAGCATTGCTAGAGCTTATACAAGCAACAGTGCTTGTTTTAATCCCTGTAGTTTGTTAGTCCCTAGAGAGAGATCCCATGTTTGTTGGCACATCCTCTGGCAGCTCTATTTCCCTCTTGGGATGGGGATGTGCCCCACAAGAGAAAGCCCTGGCAGTCTCCTTCCCTCGGAGCCCAGCAGGTTCATCTCACCTTCATTTCATAATCCTGCACCGCAGGATTTGCATTTTTTGCATTTGCAGCGAGCACAGTGGCAAGTCTCCAGCCAAGGTCTCTCTGTGTCACTGCTGAGGCTCCAGACACCTGCCCTGTGGATCCAGGAGCAGGGAAGCCAAGGTGCCACTTCCCAGCCCAAGGTGCCATTTCCCAGCCCAAGGTGCCACTTCCCAGCCCAGGCCGTGGATCCTGGTGGGTCCCTGCCCTGGGGGGCATCCCAGGAGAGGCTGCATTCTGGCTTGCATGGTGGTGCTGAGCCCTCATGTCTGACTGTTCCTGTACCCACCCCGGTCACCAGCCCACAGGGGAAGCTGGCATTCGTGGAGGTCACACTCACCTTTGTGTGCCACAGCAGCAGCTGTGGTTTGTGCCCCTGGGCAGGGCTGGGGGCCAGGAACAGGGTCACTGCTCCCAGAGCCAGGCACCAGCTCTGCCGTGGGGCTCTTGTTGTCTACCTCATGCATACCCAGTGCTATTTTTCATCATTGTTGCAGACCTGTTGGCAACATGAGTGGCAAATAGTCCCTACATGAGAATGGCAACGAATTGTTTTAATTTTCAGGCAGATGCAGGTTCCACCTGGTGACAGGAAAAATTAATTACTAAACCTTTACAAGAAGTTATTAAAATGTATTCAAAATATATTACATACCAGTATTTACCAAAACATCTGATAATATCAATGATATTTTATAATCTTTGTAGCTATGTGGAGACCTCCAAAAGCACTGACTTGTCACAGAAATCTCCATATGTTTTGCAAAAAATCTACAAAATGTCCTTTCATTATTCATAATCGTGAACCCAAGAGAGACTGCTGTGATGACTTGGCGTGACACAGGCTAGGGATACAGTTCCAAAAAACTCCTGAATTACTGAGCAAGAGCATTTCTTGTAGAAAAGCATCCAGTTCTCTTTTAAAAATTTCTACTGCAGGAGAATTCACCATAGTTCTTGAAAAGCTATTCCAACAATTAAAATATCAGTGTTTGAATTTGCCTAATTTTTTTAACAGACACCAAATCTTACCTTTGCCGATTTCAAAAGCTTCTGCCACTGCATTTCTGCCCCTGTAGGTACACTGAGACTCTCATGGGACTGAGCCTTCTCCAGGCCATTAGAGACAGGTTGAGCTCCACAGTGCATTCACAAGAAAATGCATTTTTTTTGCAGCCTTTCAGACATTGTTGTGGCTTTACTTTGTGGTAAGCTTCTTTATTTCAGTATATTCCACATATCTCTGACACCAGAATGGGACAAAGTGTTCCAACATGATGGTACCAGTATGACAAACAGATGAGTTGTAACATCTCTGCCTTTGCTTCTCTGTATTTCTGAGGTTTCTCTACCTCCTTTTTGATTAAACCTTTTATTGGGAGCTCGTGCTCAGGTCCAACAAGCTCCCACATCTCCTCCTGTGTCTCCTTTGCTGTAGCAGAGTCACATCTTCTTTTGTCTCTTCTTCATTCAGTATTTCATCAGGCCATATCAGAACAGATTTTTATGTCTGGCTTACTGAGCACAGCAGAGCCCTCTGTGCCTGTCCCCTTCATTTAATTTGTTCTACTTCAGCCAGTGTAGCTGATTCATGCTACCACCATCTTTTCATGTTACACAAAATAAACCTTAAATCAACAAAAACCTTTTGCAAGAATGGACAGTGGGGATCCTTTGAGATTAAACCTAAAATCATCCATTTTTGATGAAAAACATGAAGTGTACATGGAGTAGTACGGAGAATGTTTTATTTCTCTGCAGAAGAAAAGCCTAATGACATATTCTTAGGGGTCAGTGTACCTTGGCTGGTGAATTTCTGTGTTCTCTCTATGGCTTTGTAAGGCAGAAGCATAGAATCACCATGGTTTTGAAATGCAAAGTAAGATTTTTCCCTTTACATTTCAACTCCTTCAGATTCTGAGGGACTCAGCTGGTGGGTTTTATGGCTAACAAAGGCAGGATGGAGAAAGCAGCTGACTACCAATGCTTTTAAATCCCAGCCTGAGAAGTTCTCACTCCACTGAAAAGCTGCAACAAATATAATCCAACACTTGAGGAAGTTCATTCTTTAATCCAATCTAATCTTAAAAGACACTAAAATATTTGTCTGTAGATTCTTGGGTTCACCTCATACCACTTTTAACAGGTGATAAGTATTTTTTTTGAAGTTGTTATCCTTTTTACAAGAAGAAAAAAGAAATTTTTAGAATGGGAAGGAACAAGCAGTGTAACCAGAACTTCAAAAAAGTGTAAATTATCCAAAATTACACCTGCACCTCAATGCTCAGAGAGGATAAATAGCCAGATACACATGTGGCCACACAAACTCTGTTTTTCTTTGATGTTCCTATTGCAAATGCTGACCAAGGGCTGTCTTGCTTACATTTATGAAATAAATATGTGAAATCAGAGCCCAAGGCAGATCTATTACTGACTAGTGATTTCCTGTTGTGTTCACTGAAGCTACAAGGCACAAAATAACAAGAAAGGAATAAAATCCAGGTTGTAATACAAGCATGAACAGCATATTGATGATGGTAGGAGTGTATTTTTCTCCACTTATTTTACTAAGATATATCTGCAAGTGCCAGCTCAGTCACTGATTTCACAGGAAACTTGTGAGCACTGGCTGACTCCACATGTTTATCTATCAAAGAGCTCTTTACAGAAGTGACATCTCCAACATCTCCATTGCTCTCCAGCCACATCTCCAGTTTCCACACCAGTCTCCTTTTTTACCATTTGTCAGCAAATTCACTACCTCCCTTCTCCCAGTCCTGCTTTTACCCACACTGTAAGGCAGATTAGAGAGTAACCCACTGAACCAAAAAGAGACCCGCTCACAAACCAACCAAATTCTGTTCCCCAGTCCAGGCTAGGCTGTTTACAAATTTGCTTTCTCTAATACATTGGTCTCTTGCTCACTCTCTTTGCTCTTTTGCCATGGTCAGGAAGTAACATCCTCACATTTGGAGGAAAACTGAGAGCAGGTACCTCTTTGATGCCCTTGCTGCAAAGACACGTGGAGGAGTTGGATTCTGCACAGACTGGTCTGCTTTACTGGTCCCCATCCATCCCACACTGCCAAGCCATGCAGCAGTTTTCTCTTTATGTCTGCAACGTGCTTGGGGTGAGCAGGCACGGGGCTCTCACTGGCAGAGTGGCCAAGCCCAGGACAATGTCTGTGGCCAGCAGCCTCTGGGCCTGCACCTCCTGTGCTGCTGGAGCCCCTGCTGGTTGCCCTGCTCTGGGATCTCTAGTGCAGAGCCATGACACACAGAGCAGACACACCCTCAGGGCCTCTGCTGTTCCTCAGGGTTGTGCAGCAAGCACTGCTCTGTCTGCCTGCTGATGGTGTCTGCTCCAGCAGAGGTTCTCCTGCTTTCCTCTGTCCCAAATACACAGCTCTCACAGACCCTGCTAGCATCATTCCTCTGCACAAGGACCTCCATTGCCAAGCCCCTGGACTCAGAGTGGCACACTTTTCAAGTGTTCATTTCATCAAGAACTGTAGTCAGGTGCTGTATTCTACAGCAATGAAGATGCTCACTTCATCTGTCACCTTGAATCCTCCTTCACCCCACTGCCCATATTCTGCTCTTCCTCAGCCCTTTCTCACCATCTTCAGCTACACCTTTTTGTAGTATCTTACTTTCTCCAGCTTCTTCCCACAAAAAAGCTGATGTGCAAGTTGCTTTCTCTGCACTGTGCAGAGCAAACTATCTCACATCAGACCTTACTGCAACCAGCACAGACTCTGGAGAGACCCAAGTCTTCAGGTTCCTCCAGAAGGCCCAGCTCACTTTGAGAAAGACATGCCCAGGCTGCATTTCAGGACGGGGAGAAAAAGTGAGTGATCACTACAGTTGCACATCTTGTAGTCCAAGACAATGGGCTGATTTTTTAGATATGACTACATAATAATTAATATAATATTATACTAATATTTATTAGATTATATAGTATATGTATTGCATATTATATTAATGGCAGGTTATGTATTGGGCTATGGAAATTAATTGGTTGTTCCTTCTTTTTTTCCCTACCATAGCTTTGAAAAAAACCCAGCAAACAGTGTATGCTGTGTAGAATATGGTCCCATTAAGAACATTTCCTAATATTATCTCCATTTGTGGTGACACAGAATTTTCAGGATGATTTCTTCTATGCTATTTTGATCACACATCAGTTTATGTTAATACTCACTAACTGCTATTGAAACTTTTATTTGAGGAATACTGAGTTACAAATACTGCATAAAAAAAAGATCAGTCATCAGTCACCAGGTTCATATGCAATGTTTTAATGACTAATTTTTTTTTTTACATTGAAATCAAAGTGCGATAAATATCTGAGGGCTAAGGATGTCAAATTAAGCCAGTGTGTTCTGATCATTCTAGTAGAACTTAATGTTGAGTTCCTTAGTAAGTGGAGCAGAAATACGCAGAACCAGTTTCTGTGGAAAAAAGAGACAAAAAATAATGAATTTTGTTAATGTAACAAAATCCCCAAAATAGTTCAAAACAGAGATTAAGAAGTGAAACTTGAGTTGAGACCTTCATGACTTCTTTAACGTATCTGGTAGGTGAGACTAACTTGATGACAGTATGCATCTTCCTACTGCTGTATCCAATTCAACATCCCTTTTAGTAATTCAGGGATGGTTTAAAATTAATTAATTACATTAATTAAATATTAAATTGTAAATACAATATCTGTCCTGCTCCTTCCCTGTTCAGTGTTAAATTTAGTGTATTTTGGCCTACTCACATAATTTCTTTCAGTACTTCACCAGTTTTATCTTTAGGTTTCAGAATTAATAATCTCTTAAAATGCACAAAATCCATTCACAGCTCTTTGCCAGCCCACAAATTCTTGTTAACATTAACAGTCTGTGCTTACTTAAATCACTTATTCAAAGTATCTAATATTTTCATCTTTCATCAGAAACCGTTCTCTACTACTGCTTAGTGAGTTGGAATTCCACTTCTTGAATAATTTGCCTTTTCTTCAAATACAGGGAAAAATCCAGACAAAAGTACTGCAAACCCATCCAAACAGCAACCTGAACATTGCCAGGCAGCCGGAGAGGCTATTTCAGACTGCAATACTGCATGGACATTGGGAGCTATGGACGTTGGGAGCCTCTGCACCTCCCAGCAGAGAATGCAAGTGTGATTAAAAGAACCTTCCCTATGCCCATTGTCAGCACCAGCCTGGCCAACAGATGTGCCCTTCTAACATCCCTGCTGCAGTCACTGCACAATTCCTTAAGGCATGAGACTCCAGAGGAAAAAACAGATAACAGACTCCTAATAATAGGAAGATTCTGTGATATTGCAAATGTCAGATCAGGGTAGCGCTGCATGAATCAGAGAGAAAGAAGTGGCTTATTACTAAGCAACCTGCTTCTATTTATATACAAATAAATATGGCTCAATAAGCACTTCAGCAGTGCTATTAGGTAAATTTGCTTTCTGTAAACCAAAACCAATATGGTAGAAGTTACTTTCTACTGCAGCCCTTTAAACAATGGGGTCTCTGCTTGTAAAACTATTACACAAAATGTAATCTCACTAAGCGTGTAAGAAAGTGGCAAATTTGCCCTTTGCATTTTATTTTTTTAATTGCATGAATAAATTTTCAAGATCTAAACCCAAGTTGCTGCTAGTGCTCCTTATTTATTTATTTATTTAATTAATTAATTAGAGAGTCAATTAATGTGAGAGGAAGATAGGTAGTGATATTGTAACCTCTTTACAGGGATGGTGTGAGAGATTTGACTAAATCTCTCAGAATTCCTCTCAGAGTGGAATATATTTAGCTGGCGTAGAAAATTTAACTTTTTTGTAGTTTTGGATCCCTACAACATCAGCTTGGTGGGTTTTTTTTCCTCCAGCATTTGAAGTAGATCTTAAGTCACCAAGATGATATTTTGCTCTTAAATTAAATTTTAAATTATATTTTTGAGACAAGCTTATTAGTCTTTTAAAATCATCTTTGTCTGTGAGGCTCTTAGTCTGCAGTTATCTTCTGGATATCTGTAATTGGTACCTTCAAGCACACCTCAATGGAATGTTTTCTTTACCCTGCCACATTTATGTTGCTTTCAGCTTGCTTAGAGGCTGTTAAACAATTTCTTCCCTTGAGTCAATACTGATTATGTTTATTTATGACATTGTCTCTGAAAGTGAGATTTTTACAATTCTCCAAGGCAGAAATTTATTCTCAGCAATTTTCTTCCTTTATAGATTCCTTCAATAAAATAAATGGTAGTACCAGGTATGTATAAAGGGGATCACTCTGGTTACAAATGAAACTTAATCACTAAGCCAAGTGGGTAGGGTAAGATAAGGTGTGACATCCAGTACTTGCTGCCTCAGTTATCTTTCACTGCATGATGATTTAGTGGCATTTTGCAGTGTTAACACCAGGAGTTCCCTAGATGCAACCAGTGCTGAGATGTGAGTACACATCTCATACAGAGTGAATGACCACTTCAGCTTGGTGGTGGTGACAGATGTGGGACAAGTGGCCAGAGCAAAGGAAGCCAAAGGTTTTGCTCCTTTTGTCTGTACTGCTGTGCAAAAGAAAATTTGGACCACAAAGGCTGTTGCCACTTAGGGTTTATTAGAGGTGTTCAGTCCATCCCCTCTGGAATGTCCCCACATTGGTACCAGAGGAGCACTGCACAAGCAAGTCATGCATTTTGTTCTGGAACACTGAGGCTTGGCACTTTAAGATGCTGAAATTACACCTCTTTGGAAGACATGCTCCTTAGAGCCAATGACACTGGAATAATTTTTGGACACCAAGTAATTGTGAGAAAAAATCCACAACACTTCTTTTCAGCAGCAGATAAAAAATTTTGACAAGTTTTCTCATTTTATCAGAATGATAAGAATGCCCATAAAACTGCTAACTGTGCTCTCAACTCATGGACCTGTATCTTCTTTCCAGTATTTCAGTAGTTAAAAAATTTGTGTAAGTGGCAGACATTAAGCAAAAGAGAGTGCATATACATAAGCAAAGATTAAAGTTTCCTAAAAGAGCTCTTGCTTTTGTTCTTTTTTTCCCCTCTCCTAAATGTCAGACTGTTGTATCAAGAATGGGTGTCTGGTTATGCTTCAAAACGTAAAGGAGTGTGGATGAGAAACAGTTCCTGTCCTTCACTGACTTCATCTCTCCTCACTGTTCTTCACCCTCCTTTCCCTAAGATTTTTCTCAACCTCTCAGTTCAGGTCTTACCCCGCTCATCTCGTAAGACAGAGCATCTCCACGGATGGATCTTCCATTCAGAGACACAGCCTGAGGTCTCAGTTTCAGGCCAAGAATGGTAATTTTGTTGTACTTCAGAGTGTCAGCTCCACGGTAGCCGTTTTTAACTATTTCAGTCTTCAGGCTTCCCTGGAAAGATCCACAGAGAAAACTTTAGGACCATGACAGCTCTTTAGAGGTGACTTGCTGCACACTTAGAAGGTTTCATGCTTGTCAATGAACATACACAATGTCTTCCAATGTAGACATTGAAGTCATAAAGGAAAAAACAACAGTCACATTAATTTGTACACAAGAAAGGTTTTGTGTGTGATTATAAACTAAGAAAGTAAATCATATTTACAGCATTAATCAGATTAAAATAGAAAAACATGCCTAAGAAGACATGCTTTTCTACTTTTAATCAATGTGAATTTTGTTCTTGTACCCATTACAGAGTACAGTGACATATGCAAAGCCAAAATCCAGATACAGAGATTCAATTAGTGACCTTAAGACAGATTTAATTAACATCCAAAACTAGCTGCTTTAAAACACTAGTATCTTCCACAAACAGCAGCTGCTAGATGTTTTGCCCCTATTTTATGTACCACATCTCCTGCTAGAAATCCCTGTTATATATGTCCCAGCTTTAAGGAGACTAAAGGAACATTGTATGTCCAGAGAGCTTTGTTTGTTGTACTTTTTATTTACTATACATCCCATATTCAGGGGTGTACCAAGAGGACATACAAAGTCATTAAGCTAATTCATTTGGATCACCAGTAATTTCCCATACATGCAATGAAGAGGAATCATTGCATTTGTTATGTGATCAAAGTTGTTGAGGAAATAAAGATGAATTACACTGCTCAGGAAATGATGGATGGCTATGCAATCATGACTTTTTAAAAATATGCCAAGGAGAAAGCCATGATGGAACCTTTTGCATAAATTAGCTTATGTTATTTCAGTAGTGCATTGTAGGAGGGGAGCAGGAGCTAGATCACAGTATATGTAACTTAGGGCTGTGCTTAGACTGATTATTTCAGGCATCCACACTAAAAATAAGTGCTAAGCCCCAGCACACTGATTTAAACTGCCTAAATAAGGAATGTTGGCTATTATTTAGCAAATGGGGAGAGGCCTGCAAAAGCCTCCACAGAATTTCTCAGGGTACCTCTTACATGTGATGTCTTATTCCCTCTGGCAGAGCTCCAGCACAGAGGGAGGCTCAGTTTAGAGAGAGCACCTCCCTATGGTGTTTTACTGCTGTCTCAGGTGTGGCTAAGCAGGACAGCCAGCTCAGGTGGCCACACAGAGCCAGGAAGCACAATGTTGAACTCAGCTCTCAAGCTCAGAGGCCCAAGACAGGACTCTTCAGCAGACACCATTTTCCCTGACCAAGGTCTAGAACTGGAGGTCTTGGGGAAACAGAATCACAGAATATGCTGACGTGGAAAGGACTCACAAGAATCATGGAGTCCAACTCCCTGCCCTGCACAGGGCAACAGGGTGGTCAGGATGGATGTGACCTGCTCCTCCCCAGGCATCTGATGGTTAAAGCAATTGCCCAGGAAGGTCCTGACTTCTTGTTTGAGGCAGTTATGGATATCACTCAAAACCCCATAAATGCAAAGCAACATGAAGCCCTTGATCTGATGTCAGGAGCCAGAGTTTCTGTACTCTGAGCAAAAAGGGTCATGAGTTTTCTTCTTACCATGTTGCTCTAATTCTATCAATTTCAGCTTTTTTCCCCCCTACATTTTCACCCTGAACACAGACCAGTTTTAGGAGAAACTTCCCTTCAGGCTATCCAGTCCCTTAGTGCCCAATGCATTCTTTCAGAAGATTCCATTTTACTGGACAACCCTTCCATTCCCATCCCTTTAGTACAGTGTGGACCCACCTGGTACAGGCTGAGCATACCTGCCTTGTCTGCCACCCTTGGGGATCAGGACCTCCCTGCTCATCCCTTAAGCACAGTGGATCTTATACAGGTGAATCAAGTATTCTTCTATCCTGGTGGGCTTCATGGAAGGGGGCACTTTGACTTAGGTCACTTATTCACTATTCATATGGGAAGGGATATGTCAAGAGAATTAAAATGCCAACTGCAGTGAGACAGCACCACAGAGCTTGAATCATTCTCTGAGGATTAAGTGCCTGCCCTAGTCTTGAATTCTTCTTTACACTTTTGAGTTCTTTAAATGAAAATATAAATTAAAGGATCTAATCCTGTAGCTGTTACTTTTGCAACACCCCATGCTGGTTCAGAGTAAATGCTGTGATGTCAGACCTTACCAGCAAATCTCTCAGGGAACAAAACTTGAATGTTCTCCTAAAATTAGGTGTGATTAAATTATTCTTCCGCATTTTTAAAAAATATAGAAATGTGCAACAAATACTAAGACCTTCATACATTTCTCATACTTCAAATTGCTATTTGAGATTGACTGTTTTCTTTATAAACACATAATAAAAACTCGACATTAAAGTTTACTGGAATGCAGATAGGGAATTCAGTCATGGAGTTACAGGCAGAAGTCAAATATGAGCAATGAGAAATGGAAGTGCCAGAGAAGCAACAATCTAATTTGCCCAGTTCAAAATCTAATATAAAACTGGATATTGTTTTTCTGTAGCCTTACTGCAATAAATTACTATACACAGACTACACAAAACCAAAGAGATTTTTCTTCCTTTTTGCTGTTGAAATACCCTTTTTTTCTGAAAAATAAGGATTTTTTTTTTCTTGGTAAATCAAGAACAAAGTAAGTTAAAATTAAATTTGAAGTCTACCCTAGTGTTAGTTCTAGGAAAATATCTCACAAACATACCAGGCTACATAATAAAGCCCATTGGCTTACCCTGGATTGCTCTTGTTCTTGGAAGACAGATCTTCTAAGAGCAATATCACAATAGGGGTTAACACAATTTTATTATTTTGACTATTTTCTGTCACTTTTGGACTTTTAGGAATACATGGCATGAAAATCGTAATCATTTAGGCTGGAAAATACCTTTAAAGTTATCAAGTTCAACTATTAACCCAGCACTGCCAAGTCCACCAGTAAACCATGTCCCTAAGGGCCACATCTACACACCTTTTAAATACCTCCATCACCTCCAGGGATGGTGACTTTACCACTTCTCTGAGCAGCCTGTTCCAGGGCTTGGTAAACCTTTCAGTGAAGAAACTTTTCCTAATGTGGAATCTAATCCTCTGCTGGTGTAACCTGAGGACTCTGGTCCTATCACTTGTTACTTGGAAGAAGAGACTGACTCCCATCTGGCTCACCCTCCTTCCACACAGTTATGGGTAGCAACAAGGTCTGCCCTGAGCCTCCTTTACTCCAGGCCATACACCACCAGCTCCCTCAGCTGCTCCTCATATGATTTGTGCTCCAGACCCTCCACCAGCTTCACTGCCCTCTGAGCACAGGATCTGAGGTGTGGCCTCACCAGTGACAAGTACAGAGGTACAGTCACTGCCACAGTCCAGGATGCCCTTGGCCTTCTTGGCTCCTTGGGCACAAGCTGTGCTCATGTTCAGAAGGCTGGGGACCAAACCATGCCATAGTCTGTATACAATATCCTATTTATTACCAAATGCTAGAATTGCAGATGAAATAAGATGTGTAGAGATAGGTTATTGAAGTAGGGTAAGGTTTTTAAACAATAAGGTATTTTAACAATAACTATTATATACTTAATGAGCTTATGGTAGACATATTTCACAGTATTTTACTCAGTTGAAGCCTTGACTATTGGGCTTTTCTATAGGTCTTTCTCAGGACATGCCTTCACAGAACTGAGCGCTGTGTGAAAGGCATCAGTGCACTGATCCTGAGCTAATCTGTTCCTGTGCTGCACAGAGCATCTGATCAGCACAGTGGGTTGCCAGAAGCATGCTGGATCTCTCCACAGGACACCCACCATGGGAGCAGTGTCTGTGCTGTCAGACAAGGAAATGTAAGCTAAAGAATTGAGACTACATAATTCTCTGCACCACAAAACAAAAACACCAAGTGATCAAAGTTAAAAGGTTGCTGGAATATCCTGAAGAGAGGAATCTAGCTTTCTCCCACCCATCAGACTAAAAGTGGAATCCAAGAGAAAGGTCCCTTGTCCCCAGAAGCTGCAACTAAGGGGAAAAAAAAGTTGAAAATCTGGGTTTTTTTCAGATTTGTATTGCAGCAGGGACATTAATGACATGTGTCACTATGATACTCAACGGAGCAGACATAAAACTATGATCTCATTGTTGGACTATTTTGTAGCTAGCTGGAAATGGAAGCATTAGGTAGGTTACCTGGTTTATAGACTGAGCTAGAAGATAAACATCAGCACCTTACAAGGGCCACACTAAAATACAGCTACCTGTATGAAAGTAGGTATCTTGTATGTTGCCACTTACTTTGCTGTATGTGTATTTAGCCAAGAAGTAGTTCTCGTTTTCAATAGTATCTGTTAAAACACAAAGCAAGGATATCATAGCTCAAAACAAGCAGCAAAATCCATAAGCAGTTCACGTTACTGTAGCAAGTGGTTAAGGTCAGGCTAAGATGGTTTGTGGGCTATTTAATCTCTTCCTCTAGTCTTAGGTTGATCTCAGGAGAACACAATGTGAGAGATTGCCCTCTCTAGCAGATCTGCTGCTCCCAGTGTCACACATTTCTCATATCAAAGCACTGACTTCAACTGCAATCAGCTTTTCACCTTCACAGAATTACAGAGTAAGATGGCTTAGAAAGGACCCTCAAGGATGATCAAGTTCAACTCCTGGCCCTGCACAGCATCATCTGCAAGAGTCACACCATTTGCCTGAAAGCATAGCCCAAACACTTCTAGAACTCTGTCAGGTTGGTGCTGTGACTGCTTCCCTGGGGAGCTGTTCCAGTGCCCACCCACCCTCTGGGTGAAGAAACTTTTTCTGATATCCAACATAAACATCCCCTGACACAACTTTAGGCCACTCCCTCAGCTCCTGTCACTGTCACCACAGAGCAGAGATCAGTGTCTGCCCCTCCTCTTCCCCTCATGAGGAAGTTTTAACTGTAGTGAGGTCTCCCCTCAGTCTCCTCCAGGCTGAACAGACCAAGTGACCTCAGCCACTCCTCACATGGCTTCTCCTCAAAGTCCTTCACCATCTTTGTTGCCCTCCTTTAGATGCTCTCTAATAGTTTAATGTCTTTTCTATACTGAGGCTCCAAAACTGCCCCCAGCACTCGAGATGAGGCTGCCCCAGAGCAGAGCAGAGCAGGACAATCCCCTCCCTTGCCCAGCTGGTGATGCTGTGCCTGATGCCCCCAGGACATGGGCGGCCCTCCTGGCTGCCAGGGAGTGCCAGGCTAATGTTCAACTTCCTACTGCTAATTTTGGGGTCAGTTCTCCACCTATTTCTAGTAGGAGCCAGTCCCAATATGCTGCTGAAAGGTGGCCTGAGGTGAGCCCTGTATGCAGGTACTGCTTCACAGCAGGGGACCAGGCTTACCAATGGAATCACCATCATCCCAGAAGAGAGATCCAGAAGCTTGTCCTTGTTCATCCAGGGCAATAAGGAGTGAAAATGGGTTCAGGCGGCTGTTGACAAACACGTTGAGAAGTGTCAGTACAAGGTTTGTCCCTTCCAAGCAACTTAACAAAAACTTCTGAACACAGCTCCAGGTTACAAAAAGAGTCATGACAGAAGAATGACAACAGTGTTTACCAAAAGTGTTTACCATGTGATGGCAAAATCTTTGCCTTGCCTTGTCCTACTGACATCTAGACTTCTCATGTTTTGAGTGCTCATGTGGACAAGCTCCCCCTCCTTTTGCGGCCTCAAAGTACGATAACTGGATGGTCTGGGAGTCAACTGGTACTACCTTACTATGGCTGTCCCCTCTCTTTCCTGCTCAGATTAGCTTCTGAGCATGGTTCAGATTTGAGACCAGTATATCATCCATTGGCGTGGGGAAATATTTCTTCTGAAGAAAGATTTGAGCTTTTCCACCTTGTTTACAGCATTTGATAAATTCGCCCAAGAAGAATTTTGCTTTTCCCCTTGCATACATTTACTCTGAATGATTGACAGCAGGTCAGTGTGGCAGTAAGAGGTGCAAAAGCTTTTCTGAGCATAATCACAGAGCCAGGAGTAGGCGTCAGCTGTGCTAACAGTGACGTGGGTCATCTCTGAGGTGATTTCTCCTAATGAAATGGAGCAAATACTGGTATAAAAATACTGTACTTATCACTTGGGATGGCAGCTGGGAGCTGCAGATAGTCTCTCTTCTGTACTTTCTTTTGATTGCTTTTTTGACTGCCTGTGGGTCTGACCCACACTGTGGCTGCTTGGTGACAAACACAGGAGACATTACCTCTCAGTAGTAGTTGTGGCTGGTGCCTGCTGAGGCAGAATGTACCCTCCACGGATGTACAGAGGGATCTTGTTCAGTGGGGCAGACACAGTAACATAGCTCTTCTTCCAGGAATCCGGCACTTTAAGACCCTACCATAAAAATTAATGCAGTTTAAAAAATGCCATTACTGAAAAAAGAGTGCAAGGGGTAAATTTTCATTTCAGTTACATCAGTGAAAAAAAAAACAAACTAAAATAAGGATTTCAGAAGTGTTATTCTAGTTTCCTTTTTAACATGAAAGAGGATCTAGCCTCTGCAGTTATGCATATGCCTGAGACAGAAGCATCATGACTGAAAGACAGCAAATGGTCTTTTAAAATGGTATCATTATTCCATATGCTGGTAAAAAAAGCCCCACCCATCAAGACACTGAGCAAAAACAAAAAAAAACCCTTTTGCTTCCTCTTTTTATACATACGGAGCCTGTCACAATTCAGTTTAAGGTAAGTGATTCATAGTCATTTGGGAATGTAAACTGTGGATTTTCTTCTCTTCTAAGAACAATTCTTCCCCTTTCAAAAAGTAATTACAGCATTCAGAGAGTGAAATTTGTGTGTGTGTAGACAACAGCATTAAATTCTCTGCATCATCCTTTTCTGGTTTAATGCCTCAAAACCTAAAAAAAGGACTTATGTACAGAGAAAATAACAGGAAGGCTTTGCTCTTGCCCTCTGTAAATGACAATTATGATTTATGGCAAGTACCCAACTCTGGTTTGGATAAGCACCATGTGCATGACAGGTAAGTGCCAAATACTGGGAGGTGAGCAAGGCCAGGGGCAGGCACATAGGCAGGGCAAGGGACAAAGGCCACTGCCCCTGTGCCCAGCCCAGCAAGGGGGCTCAGAGGGAACCATGAGGAGAGTTGAATTAAATGCTGGACTTTGCATGAAATGCTGAACTTTCTCATGAAAAGAGAAAAAGAAAAGGATTGGATGAACATCCATCTGAGGACACCAGCCAAATGCTGAAAATGACCAAACTTATTTTAAAAAAGTCTGCATTTCCTCTGAGAGCAGTCCTGCCCTGCCTGCTCCTCTGCCAGGGACACTCAGGAGACTTTACAACAGCCTGATGATCCTGGGCTCACATTTCTGAAAGCTCTTAGCATCAGTTTAACTGCTCCCATTGAAGCCAAGCTGGGCTTCTCCTGCAGATTGCAGCAGAGCACTTCTGGAAATGCAGTCCTGGGGATGGTGCTGGAAAGGTCAAGACTCAGGCCCTGAAGAGAAGGTACTGGCATGTCCCACAGAGCAGATTGTTCTGCAGCTCTTGCAAGCATCTTCCACAGGGGTGCCTCACCTTGCACTCCATATATGCCTTCTGTCAAAAGTGACACATGTGCAAAATTACATGCACAGGAGGGTTTGTGGCATGCTCTCAGGAGTGTGGATTAGGTTTCTGCCTCTGTCTCTGTGCGTGGAAGTGTACCAGAACAAGAATTAAAAGTGGGGAGCAAAGAAAGGAATCCTGGCATCTTCATGCACCTCTAGGCTGCCCTTAAAAATTCTGTTTGCTGGATCTTAGAGCTTTACATGGCAAAAATAGAAAACAAAATGTTACTGAAAGCTGTGTCATTTACTCTCCCAGCTAGCCTGATGCAGACTTTTTTTTTTTTCTTCATCTACAGAGGTAAAAATACCACTGAAGATTGCTAGAAGTCATTTTTCTGGAATTGTACCATTAAAAATTATTAGGGGAAAAAAGTAAGAAAATTAATCTTAAAAATACTTACAGTATAGTAGTCGAACCACTGTGCTTCAGGGAAGTATACAGCCACAGATCTTGCTCCCTGTAATTGTTATAAAGAGATTAGTCTTTTTTATTTTTGTATTTCTGATATTACATTAGCTTTATTATATTTGTGCATGGAGAGATGTATGCTGAATATTCTAATAACATCAAATTTTGGATATCACGGCTGAGTTATTGTCATAGCAGTGGACTAGTGCTGGCTAATCTATAATACTAAACAGACAAGCCTATCCTATTTGGGGGTTTTTACTGCCATAGCCTGGGATGAGTCAATGTTACATGATTATTTTATTCTAGTACATAGCCCTGTGTCTTGTAAATGTAACTGGCCTAGGTGCACTCCTCCAACATCTGAGCAGCCCTAGCAATGGCTATGGCAGCTCTTCCAAGACAGGGCTGCACATCTGAAGTGGGAGGACACCACTGCTCACTGCCCCTTGCACCATTCCTGTCCCAGAAACAGGCAGAGAATGAACTCCAGCACACAGAGGATGCAGATCCTTCTCTTCTTGTAAACAATTTAAAGTTGCAGATAAGTAATAATAAATAATAAATGTTTTGCTAATTGCACAATTACTGTACTTCATTTTGCAGCATGTGTTGTGTCAGAACGCTGCAGGGATGTAATCACGCTAAAGGCACTTTGTATTAATAACTCCAGGAACAGTTGGGATCAAAACATACTTCCATTTTTGTTACAAGTTGCTTATTCTCACAAACAGATTAATTTTTACTATCAGTGTAGATGTCTGTCCCTTTGCAGAATTATGGATTAACCCCAAGGACTACCCCAGGAATCTTGTGAAGCAAGAAAAGTAAAGGTGGAAAAGAAGAGTTAAGGGAAAATTACCGTTTGACATTTTAGGGATTTTAGATATATGAAAAACCCTATAATGGCAAGATGTTCTCCTCTCCATCTCTTCTCTGTGGTATTATGACAACCCTGAATATTCTGGTCTACAGAAAAGTGTGCAACAATCTTCTGAGTCATGATGATTTCAGGGCCAGGTTGGATGGGGCTTTGAGGAACTTGGCTTAGTGGGAGGTGTCCCTGCCCATGGCATGGGGGTCAGAACTAGATGATCTTTAAAGTCCCTTCCAACCCAAACTATTTTATGATTCCATGCACCTCACATTCACACCTTCATGACTCCCTAAATAACAAACCAGTGTGCAAGGCAGTTCTCCATTCTTTTTTTTTTTTTGATGTCTCACTTGCTCTCATCCTAGGACTCAAGGAGTGAAGGTCAAGTCATCCCTGACTCATTTTCTCTACCCAAGCTGCAGTTTGACTCAGTCACTGCTGGCCTGCACTGCCACAGTGGGGGGCTTACAGCTTACCTCTGCCCCAGCCCTGCCAACTAGCACAGCCCTGGCTGCCAGCTATCACACTGCAAGACCCAGCAATGTGCTGCCTTCAAAGTTCTGTTTCCCCCATCACGCCACAGGCAGCCTTCCTTTTGTGCTGCAATTCTTTAAAAAACATCAGGAACTCCTTATCTGGACCCCCTATCATTTAATATATCCTTATAATGTCCCCTTTTATTGAATTCTTTGCAGGAAGCCTCCCCTGGCTTGTCACTTCCTCTTCATGGGAAGGGTTTTTTCCCATTCTTTATCATTCTGCTGGTCTGAGACCCTGTGAAATCTTCTTTCTACTCTTCAGCTATTAGAAACCTGTGGAAGTCTGAAGATAAAGGGCTGATGAATGAAGTGCCACAGTGGGGTCAGAATGGTTTTAGAATTTAATTTGTATTAAATTCACAGAGACAAAAGGGTTGGTTAAAAAACAAGGTAACAGTGTCCTGTTTAAATGTTTGATCATCAGCAACATCTAGAAATATATCAGCTATTCTGTCAGCATGCTGACTGCAAACAGCACAAGGATACATCCCATGCAAATACTTAGATCTGCTCAGACATACCTCTCTTGTGCTGCCAGCAGTCAGTGGTGGGCAAGGAGAGAAACACACCCTTGCTTCCAGCCAAGCAGGGAGAGCCATGTGCCCAGCACAGCAGAGGAAAATGCTGCTTTTTAAAACCTGTCCTGTTAGCAGCTTACATTATCATTATCGTTTCCATAATGACTGCCTTTGCCTGTGATGCTGGGAAACTCCTACCAGAGCCCCTGAGAGCTGCAGTTCCAAAACACTGTGGGTGAGCAGTAATATGGAAACCAGTCTGCTTTCATATCTGTGTGTTTCTTCCTAGCTCAACAATTACTGCTCTGTGTGTGTCCTTGGAGACTGCTGCCAGCACAATAACAGGAGCACGTGAGGGGCAGCATCCAGCCTCTTTACATCCTTTCCTCGCTTGGAGTAAAAGGGAAAAGCTGTGCCCTCACTTTCATCCTCCCACTTCAAGTACTGAGAAGCTCTGTACTGTCTGTGCTGCTCAGAAATGTGTTCTGAAGCTTTGACAGTGGAGAGTAGAAAGGGATGGATATGAGCAAACATGCTCTGAATGTCATCCAATACCCTAAGCGCCACTCGTTTCTTTTATTCCAGTATGATAGTATTTTTAATTACAGTACTTGCCTCTTCAAGAACAGGAGCAATCATAAAGGCAGATCCCCAAAGGAAGGCAGTATCTATTCCATGAGTCTCCTGATCAGAGGTAAATCTGTTTTGAAAGTTAAATACACAATGTTAATTCACAGTTGTTAGAATTTGCCAAATATTTTGATATTACTCACTGTGACAAGAAATCTGCTTCCTCAAAGTATCCTTCAACACAGCCAAATATTTTTCCTGATTGAGGGAATGCCAAAAGCTGGACAGAGATTCAGATATTTCAGTAGTACCTACCATCCCAGAGCAGACCAGAACTCTCACAAAATAA
The DNA here is from genome assembly GCF_014805655.1 of Passer montanus. Taxonomy (NCBI): domain Eukaryota; kingdom Metazoa; phylum Chordata; class Aves; order Passeriformes; family Passeridae; genus Passer; species Passer montanus. Next base: position 958,623 of record NW_024361053.1, on the reverse strand, counting down.
TGAAGCTGATTTCTTTTCAGAAGAGCAACAGTGGGAAAACAAGTCACTTCTGTTCAGTGGGCTGAGACCTCATTGTGGGAGCCAACGAGCAGGACAGGGGCCAGGCTCATGAGAGGGAACACAGAGGAAAAACACTGCTCTAGGATCTAAAGCATTTGTGAAAATCCTTGGATTTGGCCTCCCACAGCTTTCACAGATTTACATTTGAATTTGTTTGCAAGACAAACACAGAACAACACTCATACATATTGTACATATTGTTTTAGCTGTCTCTCCTGAATGGATGGAAAACCGATGGAATTCAGTCCATTTTATTCAATGCGCTAAAATTGTTTTGGATTCTGATCACGTTCTCCAGAATGCTCACAGTCCAGTTTGCCTGGCTTCATTTGCCTTCTCTTGGGAAGAGATCTCCATTCCACCGTGCATCAGCTAATGAAAATATTGAATAGCACCTGGCAAAGAAGAGAGATCCTTCCCAACTCAGGAACCTCCTTTCAAACAGCATAAAATCTTTGAGAATTTAAATAGGCTTTCAATCATCTCTAAGTCTCTTCCTGAGGAAATAATTAATGTTCTAATAATCTAGTTCTAATAAGAACATCGATAGGCTTTCAATCATCTCTAAGTCTCTTCCTGAGGAAATAATTAATGGATCCTAGTTCTTATAAGAACATCACACACACAAAAAATCCGTATCTCAAATCCTCCTAAAATCAAAGTACCTTGTTCCTCCTGACTTCTGCTACTCCTCTGCCCCTCCAACAGCCCTGTTGCCTTGTCAGAGATGGTAACTGGTCTGGTTTTCATGCATTTTTGACAAATTGACACTGGCCATTGCATATTTACATATTATTCTCTAAGGATGTATAAACTCCTTGTTTAAAAATTCCTTTCCTGTGTCTGCTTCATGGGCTTTGCAGCTGCCTCTGTCTAAAGCCAGGTCTCTGTTGAACACTGGCTGGGACAGAGTGGCTCAGTGTCAGTGCCCTGCTCCACACCCTGCCTGCTGGGGGCAAAGGCACACACTGCACCCAGCCCAGGCTTACAGAAATCTCCCCAAAAAAGTAATGATAACTTGGCAATAAAAAGGAACCTATTCAATGCTTGGATTGCTAAAATATTGCAAACTTAGGGGAATACATAGAACTTAAGAAAAAATGTTCTTGAAGGCATGCCTTGGGCTCTGCTTGAAGGAAACCTCAATTTCTTCAGTTGCTTTTTCTGTCCAGAATAGCAGCTCTTTTGGACACCTTAATCTTGGTCACTACTGCATTGTGACATAATACTTTTAAATGTTTAACGGAGATTATGGTTTTTGATGAATTACCTTGTCCTAAAGTTTTTTTAAATATAAAAAATGAGATTTTCTTGTCATCCCAATAGGTTCTCTGTATTTTCAATGTGACTGTAATAAAACTGTAATAGTAATAAAATACATTTTGTTGTGGGAGATTGCAGGACAAAGAGCTGATCAAGAAATTATGAATAAAGAAGAATCAATCATATTTGTACACAGAAACAAGATTCTCACCCTTCAACTCAGCACAATTTTCTCTTGAAATTACAGCAACTAGTAGCAGAAATTCAGCAAACAAATGAGCTTTGCTATTTTGAAAATATAAGCCATTAAAGCATGCTGACATCTATGAAGGGTCTTTAATTCTATCTACTGCTTCCTCTGGTTAGATGATGGCCTCTTTTCTGTCATATTTCCCCCTGGTTAGCCATTAAACACATCTTTCCCTTCCACTAATGGATTACCACCTCACAGTCTTTTTTGGACACTTGAGGTATCGATGCCTCTGCTTTATGGAGTGAAAGCCTCCAAGGCACCAAATACACCTAAAAGGATCTACTGGGATGTTGTTCTTGTTTGTTACTTGAAACAAGCCCCTAAATGTTCCAAATGGAATGAAATGTCCACATGGAACAGCTATTGCTTGGAGACTCCCTGCCTGGGTACAGTTGTTTTCATGGTGAGGACTCTGAACTTGTAAGAACTTCACTAATGCAGGAGTTTTTTAGTTTTCCTTTGTATTTTTTACAAGTAAGAGGCAAGGTTGATGTAAACTTCCATCATCCATACACTGAAAATTCTGTTTGAGCTCTTTCTCAAAACCCCACATCTGCCCTCCTGTTAGCATCTGGGTCACTTTCTCTACTTGGGCAGACCCACTATTAAACTGCTTAATACTACTTAGAAATAGTAATAAATACACATTAAGTAATAGTGAATGATAGCAACCAGAATTAACTACTAGTAGTAAGAAACACTTTTAACCCATTTTAGGATCTAGCTATGGTAACATTAACAACTGATGAGACTAGGATGCCAATAGGAGCACTGGGGAGGGAAACAGTTTGTGTTGCTCTCCTGATGCCTACCCTACTTACATGCATTTGAGAGGTTTTATTTCCTAGTAATCCCACTCTGGTCCTACTGACTAAGCTGCCATCAGTGTTTGTAGTGAACCTCTCAGCTCAGTGTCATCTGACAAAAGCCTCTGTTGGTGCCTCTGAGACTGCTCTACAACTCTAATCAAAGCAAATTTGGAAATTTGCCAATGTGGGTATGGCCCACATAGAGGCTGTATGCTGGTATGGTCAGAAAGGCAGCTTTAATGACACTAGAGCAATTCTGTATTAGTGGAGATTAACAAATATTAATGCCAAAATTAACTTGGGCATTTCCAGTATTAACACAAACCACATTAAGCAAAAATAGACTTAAATACTTGAAATAGCATATAGCCAATTGTAAGTTATTAGTACCTACAAAATTCTCCCTAATTTTATCCAGTAAAATGACATTGCCAAGTAGAAAGAGGAAGGATGCTGCTTTTAAAATTTATCACTTAACTATTGTGCTGAGCAAGCAGACCAGATTTTGTGCATATCCTTTCCATACTTGAATGGTTTGTGTTAGTGTAACCTCAGTTTAATTTGCAAAAGATGCCTTACCCTTTAACCAGAATGTTTTTAAGCTAAAGGAGAAAAAAAGAACATTAAACAGTGTATGCACCAATGCATAAACTACACCAATGAAAAGAAATTGTGGCAGAGTTTCAGGCTTTCATATGTATTGTTTGCACTCCTTTTGCTCAAGACTTTGCATAAAGCATTCTGAACTAGAAAATTAACCAAAAGCAGGTAAAAAATTAATTAAAAGATCAGGACAGGGAAATTAAACCTCAGCTGGATTCCAGCTTCTTCCAGAAAAGAAAAAATGAGTTATTCCAAAAATCTGAGCTTAATTTTCAAAGGGGCTTTTCAGTCTCCATTTATTAATCTCAGTTTTGCACCTGCTTCTACCCTCGAACATCTCTATCTCTGTTTTCTCTGTGCAATTTGTGGACACAGATGTGGGTTTCACAGATAGCATGCAGATCCAAGAGCTAAATTGGAAAAAAACCCAAGTGCTATGGATCATTGGACTCTATGTATGAGGCCTTTTAGCATTCTGGATCAGAATACAGATTCCATTGATTCATTCAAATACAGAAAATACAGGTATGTGACTCTCATTTTTTAAATAAAAAAGAACTACATATTTGCCTAAGACTAAAAATTTTCAGAATTCTTCTTTCTTAAGTTTGTCTTTTTCCCCCCACTGGAAACAAATACAGGTTATATATTAATGGAAATTAATTGCATATATTAAGAGTCATCTTTGTGCATATAACTTGATTGGTTTAACTGTTCAACTGTTCTTTTAAAAGAGAGCATGCAATAATAATACTGTGACTATTATCCTAAGGATATCAACCAGTGCATACATAAGAGCTCAACTACTTTGTGAGCAAATTAGAATGAACAAGAGACTCCAAACTCACTCGTGCATCAGCGAGCGCACCACCGTGCCCCCGTGAACGTGGGACTCGTAGAACAGCGTGTATAAGTATGGCAGCAGAGAGTATCTGATCCGAAGAGTAGCACGAGATATCTTGGCAAAATCATCTCCAAACACAGCTGGGTCTTGTTCCTGTTCAGGAAAAGCTTAGATTTGTACTGAGCATTGAAACAAACTCAGCAGAGAAGCTGTGTGCAGCATAAGGAGAGCTGTGGCTGGCGTGATGCTACAGAAGCAAGTGTTTAAATAAGAAGAAGCACTCATTTGCAAACGGCAAGATACATTAAGAACAACATCCATTATTCCCAAACTAACATTTGTATAAAATTCTTAACTTGAAAAATTCCAGTGAGTTCAAAAAGATCAGGCCCCACCACACTGTATGTGAGCCCTCTGGAACCACCCCTAACCTTGTGAGGAGAGGGAAGCTGGGGCTCCATGCCTATGCTCAGGAACAGATACCCAGCATCTAGAAATTAATTTATCCTGGAAATGCAAGCCCTCTCAGACAAAGGAGATGAAACACAGGAAAAAGGGAAGACTGATAATCTGCAGATCAAAGTCAAAAGCATAATTACATCGGCCACAAATATAAAGGCAAGTCTAGGTAAAAGAGTAACATAACCCCACTGAAACCAACAGGTCACACAAATATAAAGGCAAGTCTAGGTAAAAGAGTAAACTCATAACCCCGCTGAAACCACCAGGTCACCAAAGTCACTGTGTGTGGTACAGAAAATATTTCAACCATTCCAGAAGCTTGATTTCTCCTCCTGTGTGCCCCATTTTAGGATGCCCTGACTGACAGTACACCCACAATCAGCAGTGCCCCTCAGCTCCTCAGTGCCAGCGATGCTCTCCTGTGAGACAGGGCGTGCACTGGGTGCCACCATCAAGGGGCAGGTTGGAGCAGCCTGTCTGTATTCAGTGGCTGGTTTTGGTCCTACTCCAGCACAACCTTGCCTCTCCCCTGGGATGGCAGGCAGAGCATGCAGCCCAGGGCAGTGCTGATATGGGAAAGAGCTACATCTCCTTTAATTCCTCCTGTCAACCTGTCCAGTGTAAACAGCCAGCTTACAAATCACATGGCTCCCTTTCTCCTTCATGAAATCTTTCCAGAGTACTCAATTTTCTCATTAAAGCTGAAGACTATATGATGAATTACAAGGATAATGAAACGCAAAAGTAACAGAAGTAACAAAGCTTTTTATATTATCTACTGCTTTTCAGACAAGAAAAATATTAATTAAACTGTTTGAAATACCCAATGAATTAGGCAAAGTGGGTATTTAAGATTTTATTTTAACACTAACCTAATGTTAATTAAATTCAATATTTAAGTAAAATTTCACCATTATTATGTTTATATCAGAATTACTCACTAAGAATACTCCCTGCTGTCTCTGAGCTCCAGAGCATCCATCTATTATTTCAAAAATTGCACTATATTTTTACCAGTGTTCTGACACTGTACAAACACTGCTTAATTTCACATAAAACCAGTCAGACTTCTTAGGTGATGCTGAGTCACCCAAAATGCCTGTTCATTTCTTTCTGTGAACACAATATTTTTAAATGGATTTAAGTAATCCAATAAAACCAAATATATCTCTCAGTTGCAGCACCCATCATATAGACCCATTCCTCTCTTCTTGTTTATTAAATTGTACATATGAGATTGATATCCACTCACCCAGGTCAGACTCTGTTTGCATGCTCAAAGGGCCAAGCAACCATATAAATATATAGATATGTATACCTCTAACTTTATTGGAGAGGCAAATGGAAAATATTTCTCAACATCAACAGCCAATACCTAACAGACACTTCTTCTCCAACAAAGAAATACCGCAGGGATCTACAGGCTAATTCCTGACCCTCTTAATGATAGTACCATGGTTTATTATTCCTGCATTTGCCCAGTTGCTGAGCATCCATAATACTTTCATGCAGAGACAAAGGTCTCCCTGGGAGTGTAAATGTTGCAGCACTTTGATGATGCAACTTCAAAGAAACGGAAGGTTAGCAAATAACCTGAGCTCCAGCATTGCACAGACCAGTTTACAGAAGGGAAAAAACCCCAAACATTTCTTGAACAAGCAGAACCATTTCATCAGGTTGCAGATAAACACAGAATAATTACAAAGGCTGCAAGACCTTCAAACTTCACAGGTAGAAATGACCTGATACTTCTTTCCGTTTGCAACAAGTCTTTAAAGATTTTTATGGTATTGAAACCAGGGCATGAATCTGGACTAAGGCTGCACTTTTTCATTCATCTCATGGGCTCATTAGCTTTTTCTGGTCTTGGTTGCCTCTTGGCTGATAATGATGGCACTATTGGTGCCTCTCCTTGGAATTCTCATATGTTTGTAACTTGCTTTTAACAACAAGCATGGTATATAATGATCTCTCTCCCCTCCCTGCAATACTGACTATAATTACAGAAGTATTGAAACAAAAGTTGTAGCAATCAAGGGAGTAGGAAGATATCCCAACACTCACTGGCTCTTAAATAAAACCTGGGCTTTGGTAGGTAAAAATGAAACAGATGAGTTTTACCAACAGCATGAGAAGACTGGTGTTTCTATGTTATCTTTACATTATGGATGGGAAAAATTTACATTTCACTGTGTAATTCCTGCTCTCAGTGCAGCACTCCTTTTCACCTACTGCTCCAGTTTACCCAGGAATGGCAGGTTAATTTTGGAGAAGGCAATACAAATCACTGTCCACATAACTGTAATCATAGGCTACAGCTTTATGTAACTTTGTTTACTTACCATGTTTCCCTCTGAATTGTGATTCCTGGAAAATGGATAGAAAGAGCCAAGCTGCATCCAGCGCAGGCAGAGTTCGTAGGTAGTGTTGTAGTTAAACCCACAGATATCAGCACCAATCTAAGGAAAAATTAAATTGTGCTTGTGATTATGACTGAGGCCCACAAATGAGAAACGACAGAAATTTGCTAATAAAAATAATTTTTGGAAAGAAATCCCTGTTTCTAATTACTTTATAAGAATGTATCATCTCTATAATGATACAAATTTTTCTGGGATTGAGGTTGTACTGTCTCCTAGAGCACTGAGTTCACTGTGGAAGATCTGACCCTATTTCAATAATTCTACAAATTCTCCATCCCAACTTGCAAACCCAGAAATATATAAAGGAGCCCTAATCATAGAGTACATAATACAAAGAGCTCAGTTTTGGAAGGCATACATTAAGTCAGTCCGAATCTTGCAGTGCTGTTTTTGTTTCCCTTCAGCAGCCAAGACTGACATTTAGCCTTTTAATCTGCAGCTCCTTAGGCTGTTACTGCTGGCCATCTCGAGTGGCTTGCTTCAGAAAACATTTGAGCTGATTTGAAGTGATATCGTGTATAAGCCAGCACCTGCCTGGAGGATGCCAGACTTACATAGGGAATGCCAAAGAGGTTGAATTCCAGGATGCCGATGACTGAGCGGCGCAGGTCCTTCCACTGAGAGAAGTTGTCACCAAGCCAGTGAGCGCCGTACTTGCCGCTGCCAACGAAGGTGGAGCGGCTCAAGACAAACGGCCGCTTTCCAGTAGCCTGCTGGACAGCACTGCCAAGAAATGCAACAAGATCATCAAAAACAAGAATGGCAACCCAAACATCTTCAAATCAACCTGAGCGTTCAGGCACAATTTTATCAGAAAGGGTATTATTCATGAAACAATGCTTATTGTGATCCCCACTCACATGAAAATGTGGCTGCAAAACTGTGGCCAAAATAAAACAAAAAAAACCCCTGAAAAGTATCTGATTCACTAAACAATTTGTCTCAGGTATTTTTAATCCTCCTAAATAATAATTTTGTTCAATTTATTATCAGCAGTGTCTCAAAATGAAAATTCAAATCATAATTTTCTTTCTATACTAGCATATTTAATTAAGTGTCCAATGAATTCCTAAAAAAGAATGTAACATGTATTTTTTTCAGCACAGGATTTATTTAGAGATTTGTATTGGTAAATAAAGTTCCAATACCCAGGAATTACAAACATAAAAAACTCCAACAACACAAAACCAAAAAACCAAAACCACACAAAAATATCAAAAGTATATTTAAACATCTTATAAAAAATAAATAATCAGTATAGAAAACAAAACTGAAATAATTCAAAATGCCACTCCATCCTTATAGTATTTTCTCTGGTTTCCTGTCTTTTTTGATATATGAGGTTTCATTACAGAATTAGTGGTACAATGAATTTATCTTTGCTTTTTGAAAATAACTTTGCTGTATCACCAGAAAATCAAGGGAATGTGCCTTACTAACAAATCTATTACAAAATTCCTCAGAATAGGATCCTCTTTGTATACAATTGTAAATTGTAGTATTTTATATTGCAGAAACTCAAATCCAACTCTGCTTTAATATGATTTGGGCAACACAATTTAGATCCTCTGGGAAATTCTAGCATGAAATATTAATCATGTTGTTCACCATCTACTTCTTTCTTCCTTTTATTAATGAGATTTCATCAAGAGTTCTTTCACCCCTATTCATAATGGCCCAGTGTTTGCTCTTGGGTCTGTAATGGCACAGAGACTTTAAAGTGCTTCAACACTTGCTTCTGAAGCAAAAAAAACCCAGCAGCTTTCATGGAAGACTGAATATATTAACCCTAGGGGCCATATGCAGCAAGAGGTGCCGTTCTTTAACCTTGAGGGACCTGCTGGTTCTGGTTTGCAGGTGCACTGTTGGGCCAAGAACTGCACAAAACTCCATGTGCTTCATATAAATGTTATTTTGGAGCTTTTCAGGGATGTCTTGAGCAGCAGTGCTCTCCTCTGGCTGTCTTTGGCTCCATGTGCAAATACAGGTGCTAAGGAGGGCAATATCAGATCAACTCAACTATGATCCAGAGCTGCAAAAACAATTTGTAACAAGTAATTTATTGAATAACTTCAGTCTTTCACGAACCATTGCAGAACAGGTCCTAATGTTGTCAAATGCATTTGTTGATTTAAATTATTTACGGAATATCATGTGCAAATAACTCTTGGCATTAAGCTATGCACAAACTGATTGCTGCTAGTTTATGTATTCAAATTCAAACCATTTGACATAGGCCAGATGACACATCTCCTATTCTCTGTCTGCCTTAGAATAATTCTTAGAATTGTTTCTTTATACGATTATGAAATTGTCATTCATTTTCATCCAATATCCTGCAATTGATGCTGGGTGCTAAATATTCCTGTCAGTAATTTCATTTAATATATTCTTTGTGAAGAGTGAACACACAAGGGATATACAACCAGCCTTGAAAGAAAATCTATTTGAAAAACCCAAATGAATATGTACAAAAAATACTTCAGCAAAGTCTCCTAGCTTTGCAGCAAAATCAACCCCTGCATATACTTTTGGTGGACTTCTCCACATTTGGCCAAGAAAATAAGTTTGTTGGGAGGATCTCTTCCAAGACTGGGGAATAGGGGCCCAAAAACCATGGTAAGAAGTCTGGGGTTCAAGGGCTTCCTGTTCTTTCTCTCAATAACAGAACTGTGCTTCAGCCAGGCCCATAAGAGCTGGCAAACTACTTCTGTTTTTTCCCAGGGCTTCCTTTGCCCTGGACTTGGCATATAAAATACAAACGCATCAACACCAGAATTAGCTCACTTAACCATGACCTCTGGATGCTATCAGAATCCAGCTTCTGAAAATGAGTGCTAAATGCTGAAACAGGCCACACATGGACCCCTGCTTTGGCTCTTCCATTGTGGTATGAAATTTCCCAGGATTTTAGCTCAATCCCTGCTAGAAAAGGCATGCTCTGCCCATTTCATTTAATCCAACAGCTAGTTTTCCACAGCAACAGTCTGCCTGCATAAGCTGGTTTTGAGTGCTTCCCAGCTGCAAAATGAGTTTTACAGTAGCTGACAGCAACTGTGCTGCAATGCAGCTCTAACCTCCTGAACCAACTGAGCCCCAAGCCAATTTGCAAAAGACTGCCTGCCAGGAACCAGAGGCAGCTCCAGAAGCAGCCAGGGGACCTGTACAGTTTGGATTCTCCACTGACAGTGACAGAAGCTCCTCTACCACAATAGTGAAGGGACAGATGAATAACCCTGACACCACATAAGGCTGCTTCTGCTGCCAATGCTCATGAGAAACTCTATCAGAGCACAGGAGCATCTTGCTCCAGATATACAAAAGCAGCAGCTTTAAAGTTAGGCCTTATATATTCATCCTGATTTAGCTGAGAAAAGTAAAATTAGAAAGGATTCTGTCCCTTGTTTCAAGGTTCTTTCTTCTTGAAGCTTCTTACTAAACGGCAAACAATAAAACAAGCCATGGGTCTGTTTCTTATTAAATATTATTACAGATTTTCCAGGTAACATCAGTGGCTTTTAAAATGGAGATTGATCACCTGGAATCTGATTAGAAATATTTAGAAAACTTACTTGAAGGTGGGTTCTGTCTGGGACCAGCCAAAGAGAGAGTGTGTGTTGTAGTGGTCTCCAAGGTAAGTCTTGGAGTCAGGACACAGTGTCTTTTCCGCCAGGGAACGATCAGAGATGCCTGAGAATGATACAAACCACTGTAAAATCATATACATCACAATTCAAGTCCCTTCACATTTCTGCTCATTTTGGGGTGAAAACACCAAAATATTTGGGAAGAGGAAAAGCTGAAGTGCTAGACCTGCACTGATTTGAGGTTAGCACATAGCCACAAATACTTGTTCGCAAACAGGCACGTGTCCTTGGAGAGGGGGAGAGAACTGAGTGAACACTGATAATTAATTTCAAGTTCTATGTCCAATAATTCAAAATATCTGTACAGGTGTCATGTATTCAGTAAGTAATAGAAAAAAAAATTGCTTTGCTGAATTAAGAATATATTATTTTACACAAAAACAAATTTTAGTTAACAGTCAAAATATTGCACAGATGCTGCCTGGTCTTTGATCCCATATCAAAGAGATGCTGGCAAAGCCTATTTGGTGCAAAAAAAAATTCCATCCTCTTCAGGTAACCACCATGAAAATGCCTCATGAAGTTTAGCAGGAATTGGTCAGGTCAGATGTTTATACATTTGTTGGGAGTTAGGTTTCTTTCCTTTTGCTCCTTTTTACTTAGGGACTTTTTTCCCATAAGCTGCTAGGAAACACTAATGACTGGGTACCTAAGAAAAACAAAAGAAGTGGCCAAGCACAGGGGAGGAGAGCATCTGGTTGCACTTCTCCTGTCTGGGAGTTTCTCTCCGAGGGGAGATATACCAGGAGGAGTGGGCAGGTAAAGGACGGGGCTGGGGCAGCTGCTGGCTCTCTTTCTCTCGGCTTCGGAGGAGGACGGAGGACGGCCGGAGCTGCTGCTTGGGGAAGGGAATCGCTGCTGCCGCCGGAGCCAGCCCAGAGCTGCTGCTTCTGCCATGGGTGAGCCTCTGCTCGTGAGAGCAGCCATGGAACTGGGACCTTATTAACACTCACCTCACTAAAAGAGGGACCTGTCCCCATCTGCTGGGGTGCCCTGGATCCTGAGCTCGCCTCTCGCTGCCCTGCTGGGAGCTGGGCTGCCGCTGCCCCAGCCCCACTGCTTCTTCAGCACTGCTCTGAGCTTTCGCTGCACTGTAGCCCCTCACCCCCTGCCTGCTGAGACATCCTGCCATTCCAGCTTGCTGCTTCCAGAGTCCTGCTGGGGCCCTGGGATTCCCTGGATCCTGAGCTCGCCTCTCGCTGCCCTGCTGGGAGCTGGGCTGCCGCTGCCCCAGCCCCACTGCTTCTTCAGCACTGCTCTGAGCTTTCGCTGCACTGTAGCCCCTCACCCCCTGCCTGCTGAGACATCCTGCCATTCCAGCTTGCTGCTTCCCAGAGTCCTGCTGGGGCCCTGGGATCAGCTGCCCCAGGGTTTGTGGAGCAAAGCCTCTCCTCCCTTCCTCCCGCCCTCCCTTCCCGTCTGGGCCCAGCCGCCATTGCCGCGCTCCCCGAGCCCGCGCCGCAGCGCCCCCTGGCGGCTGCGCCCGGAGCTGCCCTGAGGGGAGCGGCGCGGCCGGAGGCGGTCAGTGCGCCCCGGGCTCTGTTTGCTATTAATGCTGTAGCTGCCGTTGTTTGTTTGCCTTGTTATACACACCAGTAAAGAACTGCTATTCCTATTCCCGTATCTTTGCCTGAGAGCCCCGTAATTTCAAAATTTAATAATTTGGAGGGAAGAGGTTTATATTTTCCATTCCAACGGAAGGTCCTGCCTTCCTTAGCAGGTGTCTGTCTTTCAAACCAAGACAACATTATATTTATTTTTAGAGATGGAGTTGCAAATATTATAAAATTCTGTCAAAATAAAAACAAAAGTGAATTCTCAAAAAAAATTTTTTTTATGCTTAACTAGGTGCATGCACTATTGTAAACATTTCTCCACGAACAAGCAATCTCCCTGCCTAATCACACTTCCTATATGGTTGCAGTTCATTATCACAATTTCTCTATACCTGAAACCCCATTAGCCTCTCCGCCCTGCTGTGACACTACAGCTACAATCCTTGTGTTTTGATCTTTACACACAAAGACTCCAGTGTTGGTGATCTACATCAGAAATAACTTAATTTATAGGCAATTTCCAAGTAACTTTGACCGCTATGTCTTTGAATACACTACGTTTCTGAAAGTCACACTTTATGACCCAGTGGTTCTTGATTATTAGCCCTATAAATTTAAGGTGGGATAGGAGAGAAAATGCTACCACATGAATCATAGGTTCATGCTTCATTCTTATGCTGAGTATTTTGTATTCTGCCTCAGTAATACTGATTATTTTACAACTGCATATTAATTTTCAGTATAAAGTGTTTTATAGAAAATTGATTTATTGATTTGAAGGACATCTGGCTTTAACCAGAAGTTCAAACCATGTGTAATCATGGTTATAAAATTTAGATAAGGAGGTTGAAGGCTATATTGACAAAAAGCCTGAGGCTCTGGGACTGGAACTTGCACAGATGAAATCACCTAAGACTATAGTGAGCTCCCAAAACTCTCCTAACCCCAGGAAGGTCCTAATGTCTTACTGGAATAAACAGTTTAGGGCACCTCTCATACCTACATAAGTCAAGGGCTTGGACAGCTAAGAACAGGCACCTATTCTATAAAGTGAAATAGAAAAGAAGGCCCTTAAACACTGGTTCAGAATAGATTCCCTACATGCTGGGATGTAATGCCTAGGGCTCCTTGCTGCAGAAGGAAGACCAATACCAGGGAAGTCACAGGGAAGACCTTAGAGCAGCCTTCTGGTACCTAAATGGGATCTGCAAGAAACCTGCAGAGGGACTTTTTTAAAGGGCCTGAAGTGACAGGACTCCATGAGTGGGTAATGGTTTCAAGACAGCAGGTTTATAGTAGATACAAGGAAGAAATTCTTTCCTGTGAGGCTGGTGAAACACTGAAACAGGCTGCCCAGAGAAACTGTGGATGCCCCATGCCTGGAAGTGTTCAAGCCAGGATGGATAGGGTTTAGAGAAACCTGGTCTGGTGCCCCAGCCCAGGCTAGTGGGGCTGGAACAAGATGGTTTTGAAGGTCCCTTCTAACACAAACCCATCCATGATTCCATGATATCATTCTAGTCACAAGCAGGGGCATATGTGCATGAGTCAAGGCAGAGAAACTGGACTCAAAACACACCTGTCTTCAGTATCTCTCAGTGTCCTTACATGTCATGCAGGCCTCTAGGGATTCTACACGAGTCCCTCCTGGTGGCTCAGACGTCAGTGCTAATCTCCACAGAGCTCAGCTGCATGGCTCAGAAGCCACTGCCTGGCTTCACTCTCAGTCCTCTATTTGTGATGTAAAGGGAGCTCTGCTCTTTTGGCCAGTTTACCCAGTATCTCACATCTTTTATGCAGCTCTGAAGGCTGATAAAAAATTAAGGTAATTTAAGGCAAAGGCGGAAATTCTCATCAGTTCCTGGGCTTTGGTCAAGACCCACAGGGTAAGTATGCAGTGGTTACCCCACAAAGAGAGAAAACACCAAAATCATTATTAAAAGCTCTTCTGCCTTCAAAAATTTACAATCTCTTTCTAATATTTTGTCATGTTTTTGTTATGCTTATGTATCTCTTATATTCAAAGTAAAAAAAAATATTGCCATTTAATAAAGAAAATTTAGAATTCTCATGAGAGTACAAAAGCCTGAAGGGGAGAAGGGGACATTTCCAATACTCCAACCCTAATGTATCAGCTTCCTACTGCATATTAACATTGCTCAGGCAGCTGGGCTTTCCTGGGGAAATGTTGGCTGGATTAACTGCCACACCACTGGCAATAATCATAGGTACTCAGGCCTCCTGGGGAAGAATGAGCATATCATTAACTCAGCTACTTGAAGAGATTTTCCCATTCCTGTAAGTTTCCCATAGGCTTAGACATTTTAAAACTTATTTTTAGCCTTTTTCTAGTAACACAGTGAAAATTTCTTTCCTAAGAGAAAGGAAATATATTGAACTAAGGCACCATCCCCTTTGTCATAATTTGTGAGAAGGCAAACTCTGAGACTAGCAGTGGCAAGGGTTACTTCATAAGTCTGTAGATGAGTTACAATATATAGGTATCTTGCCCTTTTTCTGATGTGGACCAGTTGCTCAGAGATTGGCAGGAAAGGCAATTTTTCTACTCCTCTTATGAGGCAGAACCTTGGACAGGGACCTTATGAGGCAGAACCTTGGACAGAGGAAAGTGATTGTTTTTGACACTCCATGAAAGCTGAGCCACTGGAGTCTTGACAAATACGTAATGGAACATACAGAACAGGCAGGGAAAGATGGAAAACCAGAGAATGGGTTTTTTTCCCCCCCTAAAATATAGCCTATCCAGGTTTAAAGCAAAACAAACAAGAAAACCAAATAAACAAACCCCCCAAATGAAATTATAATATTATTATAAAATATAATATAAAATAGAAATTAAAATATAATATTAATAAATAATTCATGGCAATTAAATTATACTATTATACTTACTAGGAACGTAAGGAGGATTATTGATTTCAGTATCAGCACATCCAGGCATCTGGCCTCTCATGAAATTGGATGGTTCATTCATATCCTTTAATAAAGAGAGTAAGACACGTGAAAATCTTAATTATCTTTTTTTTAAAGAAGGAAGGGCAGACATAATGAGACATACAATCCAGATGCCATCGTAGTCAAGGACGTCCTTGAACTCCAGACACAACTGGGTCCACCATTCCACTGTCCTGGGGTTGGTGTAGTCAGGAAACACAGAATCTCCGGGAGGCCAGGCCTAGGGGGTTACATATGTAAATCCTGGTTATTTTCCCATTTCTCTTACACTGCTGCATGATTGTTTTGAAGCAGCACCACACAAAAAAAAGGCATCACAAAGCTAAAAAACTCACCTGCCCAACAGCAGGAGTCACGCC
Source organism: Passer montanus (assembly GCF_014805655.1). Taxonomy (NCBI): domain Eukaryota; kingdom Metazoa; phylum Chordata; class Aves; order Passeriformes; family Passeridae; genus Passer; species Passer montanus. The sequence goes on along the minus strand of NW_024361053.1, from coordinate 943,368 downwards.
ATCAGAGTTGTTCACCCACACTCCCATTTCCTGGCCAAGCTCATAAGGTCTGTAAGTGCCTGGCTCCTCATCCTTGGTTATGAAAGGGTCCTGAAAAGAGCGACCACACTTCCTTTATTGAAATCCCAGAGGTAACAATTAGTCTTCTATTTTATATTTTAGAAAAATTTGGTTTCTGTTTTCTTAATGCTGACTGCAAAAATATTGGAAGAAAACAACATTAAAATTTAATAAGAGTTGAGAGCACGTAATTTAGAAAAAGTCATTAAGGATATGTCATGAGTATTTCTTGTGTAAGGCAAAAGCAATGTGAAACTACTAAATACCCTCATGTTTATTTTTTATGAGATGTTCTATGTTCAAATTATTTTAAGAGAGACACTAGATTTTATACTCCCCCCCACCAAGGTCTCTGCTGTGGCTGGGTGCTGTGCTGGACATTCCCACACATGAGCACCTCTGGGTTTCCTCCAAGGCAATCTGTATTCCAGCTGCCTCAGCATCAACAGCTCAACGCTGGAATAACTAAAACTTTTCCAGGGACTTGAAGCTCAGCACATTCAACCTCAGAAGGGCCCTGATAGCCCTTCATTCCAAACCAATGTTGGACAAGGATGTGTTATGCCAATCTGATGCAGAGAAACCCAGTTCACACCTGCCTGTGGGGCTCACACCTCTGCTCTCCCCAGGCACCAAGAGCACAGCATTTTACACCCCACAGCTTGTCCTTCCCACCCCTTTCTTGCTTGGGGGTGTCATCACCTCCCACTGCTGCCCATGATATTGACACCAACAACTTCTCTGCCTCAGGATGGCCATCAGTAGCCACCAAGCTGATACAAAGAGAGCCTGATCAGTTGCGGGGATGATGGAGGCCCACCCACCACACTGGGAAGCAATAAAGTAATGAACCAGGATGGCCATCAGTAGCCACCAAGCTGATACAAAGAGAGCCTGATCAGTTGCTGGGGATGATGGAGGCCCACACACCATGCTGGGAAGCAATAAAGTAATGAATACTTTGAGATGCCAGTGAATGAAGAGGTACTCTGCAACTCTGCCCAGCGGTCAGCTGCGACCAAAAGGAGGTAAGTGCACTTTGCAATACATCCCTAACTGGAAGCAACTATCTGCTTTGTGTTTTTTAGAACACGTAAAGACTGCAGCCATTTTTGAAGGGAATTCTTTACTTTCTTCTTGGAAAACTCCACTTCCTCAGATTCTGCTTGAGACAAAACCTTTCACTTATAAAACACAACAGAGAAAAACACCATTGAAACAATTCTTCCACTCAGTTGTAGCTTGTGCATTAATTTAAGTGAACTTCAATCAAAATGTGATAGAAGTCTAACTAATAAATGTCTTAAGAAGAAAAAAAGTATCAAACCCCAAATGGTAAGTTGCTTTAAAGGCTTGTTTTAAATCTCATTTAAATACCTGAATTAATTGTCTGATTTACTTGTGATCCCTCTGATAACTATAGCCCTGGTGAGGGAAGTATATTCTTCCACGCCTCAACAACAAAAGCTACAGCTAAATCCCTACTTTAAGTCCAAAATTTTGTTTAACTTTATCTAGCTCTAGTGTCACCTCCATAAGGACTATAAGCGTCCATTACATTTTTAATTTGTTCAATAGTCCAAATTTGCAAGAGAAAACTGTCCATCTGCAATAATTATCTTATAATTGTGTAAAGATGTCTCTCAAGGGACATGAAGGCTAGAAGAAGTCAACTTAATTAGCTACTTCTAATGCAAACTTATGGTTTCCTTCAGCTGAAAGGTTCTTCCAGAGCATAAATCTAATACATTATGCAGGTTTAGTATTGCCCTAAAGAAAACAAAAGCTCTCTATGCCTGCAAGGGTTGTTTGTGGGGAAGGAGTTTCATGCCTGTTAAATGTTCACTCATCTTTTTAGCATTTTGGGGAAGAAGTGCTGAGCATCCTTAACTCCAGCTGACTGCCTGAAGACCTGTGAGCCCAGTACGTACCCAGCCTGATGCACTTCCACCTGCAGCCCCACCCCAAACATATATTTTGATACACATCCATAAAAACTCATCTCTGTAAATGTTTGGCTCTATAGCTCACACAATTGGACTTAAAAATGTTAAAGATATTGAGCATTATTTTGAATCACAAGCATGTTGCTCTTGACTTTCAAGTATTTCATCACTTATGTAATTTCTAGCTGTTTCTATCTTTAGTATAACTTAATAGACAGCATACAAGGTCTTTCATTAAAGATCCTCTTTAGTAAAAATGTTTGTAATTTTTCAATGTACTCATCGTTACTTTAGAACTTCTTGGTTTCTAAAGGATATATTTGTTCTGACACAGCTAAAACATGCACAATTATTTAGTGCAAAGATGATGACCAGGTGCTGACATGCAAAGTCATAATTTCCCCTAAGCAGAAGTGGCCTCTGAAAGAGATTAGGAGAGAGAAGTGCAGAAGGGCTGCACTTAAGAGGTTCCAGTAATGGAGCCATGCTACTGTCAAGGTGACCATAGTCACAGAGGGCTCTCAGCTGTCACATTCATATTTTCTGAAAAATCCCTTAGCCCAGGATTTTTCTCCTGGAAAGCTGAGAAGCCTCAGAGAAAAAGGAAAACAATAATTATCTTATTTGCTTCTCCTGTGTTTTACTCCTTTGGAATGTGTTTGGAGATTGTTTACCAACAGGTGATTGTCTTACTGGTTTCTTGTGTGAATTATTTTGACTCAATGGCCAATCAGTGCCAAGCTGTGTCGGGACTTTGGAAAGAGTCACGAGTTTTCATTATTATCTCTTTACCCTTCTGTAAGTATCCTTTCTGTATTCTTTAGTATAGTATAGAATAGTATAGTATAGTATAGTATAGTATTCTTTAATATAACATAGTGTCATAAAATAATAAATTAGCCTTCTGAGAACATGAGTCAGATTCATCATTCCTTCCTGCCACGAGGGCCCCCACAAATACAATACTCAGCACTGGGTGCAAGCATGGGGAGCAGACCTCCTGCTGGTTTAGCACCAGCCACCACAGTGATGGTGGCACAACAGAGTTCAGGCAGGCTGCCAGTGTCAGTACTGCTGGCTGTCAGGATCTGTGCTTTGCTGGTGACCAAAGTCTTGAGATGACAGATGGAACCCATTCCCTAAATCCATTTACTAGAGGTTTTCCATGACGCTAACTGGCTGCAGTCAGAGCCCATTTCCTGAAAGCATCATGAGGGAGGCAAAATCTGCTATATTTGGGGAACTCACCCATTACTGTCACTACCCGAAAGGAATCTAAATAGAAAATTGTTTTTTTCAGTATCCAACTGGATTACATTTGCTTTGATTGCACCTACTGTCCCTTGGAAATTAAACCCTTCACACTGCTCCAGCTCCTGACTCAACTTAGGGGAATACTTTACATTGCTAAAGAATGCTAACAGACAGATTTTGACAGAGATATCAGCAACTGTAATAAAGTGAAAATAGAAAACTTCAGTACCAGTGCAACATATACTTCTCATTAACGTTTAAACAATGAAGGACAGACTGGCTCAGTTTTTGTTCTTTTTTCACAAGCTTGGCTAAAGAACTAGAGCAGAAGACAGGCCTCGGTTACAGGTTAGTGGAAGGATGAAAGAAAGGCTTCCTATCTGGATTCCCATTAGCTCATTGCATGAATTAGAGTTGCTGTGTTCCTTGCATCTGTCTAACAGCTGAGTTTATACAGCAACACCTACCTGCACTGCTGCAGAATGTGCCATCTGAGAAACTGAAAGGGCTTTAAAAATGTTGCTGAAGTTAAACTCATAAGGAAGAAGATATAGCTCAGCCACTAAACCACAACTGCTTGCCTGTAGCTTCATACCCAGTAGCAAGTGCAAAACAACTGGAAACATCCCAAGAGTGATGATAAAGAAATGACAACCATATATTTACTGAAATGCAAGAGTGCATAGGAAGAGCTACCCCAAACTCTTGTATTTTGCTCCTATATTAATGTTTTCCAAACTATTTTGAGATAAACCAATAAATAGGCATGTGGTATTTAATGTGGTTAGAGCTGTGGTTACAGTTCTAAGAGATTAGATCATTTTTAGAGCAGTATTGAGGTTACAAAGAGCCTAAACTGCCTAACTGTTAAAAGAGCAATCAGTCCTGACAGCACATGTGCTCACTACTGGTTAGTTATTTACAATGATGTATCCATTTAATTTGGGTCTATTTTTGTCTTAAAGTTTCCCTCCATCAAAGTGACTTACTAATCTGTTACTATTTAAACGCTGTGCCTTGAACCTTCACTGATGAAAACTGATTTCACTGCTGCACCCCCGAGCTTCTCAGAATGGAACCTTCAGGGGAAGGCATTTTTAGGGACAAATGGCTAGCAAGCAGCATTCACTGTATGCATACTGCTGTATGCAAGCAGCATTCACTGTATGCATACTGCTGGTTCCATTATCAATATGTAATTGATCACTTAGGCTGTGTGGTTTTGTTTGAGAGTCCTAGTAGGAAATGAAATTATAGTACACCAAAGCACAGATTAGGCAAATAATAAAAGGTATGTTTAAAGAAACTATCAGAAAACTCACAATTAAAAAGAAAACACTGATATAGCTATCTGTGGTGCTGACTAGTCCATCATCCTCAGTCATGTTCTAAACTTCACAACAAACTGTGAGGAAAAAATAAGGACAGAAGGGAGGCACTTTTGCCTTAATCTATCTATTTAACAAGATAATGCAATTTTTAGATGAGGAAACTGCAGTAGCTCTTGCTTATCTTCACTCCAGATACACCAGTACTGTACCACAATTCAGGATTCTGCTGTTCAGTCTCTCTCTCCACAAGCCTTTGACAGGACCCCCAGGGCAAGAAGAGGAACATGGCCCTTATTTTAAAAGGACTGGTTTGACTTAGGGTCCAAACATTAGTGACCTGTCCATCATGACTGAGCTGGATTAACTGAATCCCAGTCTCCTTAAAAGCAGGAGCCATCAATATAATTGTTGGTGAATGTGTTTGTTTAGCCTAGCAGAGAAAGGCTGAAGGAGAATACACTTATTTGAATCAGTGTATCAAGTCTGTTGCTCAGCTCACTTTGCAGACCAGCAGCTTCACCCTAACATTTGCCTTGAATCTGTCCTGCTGCAATTTAAAATGCCCCCAGTGGTTATGGAGAACAAATTGCAGCCTGCTCTGGGGAGTGCAGCCCTCCTACTGCTAAGCTGCTGGGGGACCCTGGAGAACAAGATCTTGTGAATTTATCAATGGACTTTATTTAATTTCCTAATTTATTTTCACCTTTACTTAAATTTCGATTAAACTGGTCTCCAGTTTCCTTGCCACCACTGGTGCTCACTTAGATATTGTGACAGTCATTTTGGCACAAGGACATGTACAGGGAATTGCTGGAGAAAACCAGCAAATTTTGTTGGAAAAATTTACTGGGGAAGATGGAAAACCCCAATTTCAGTTGTATCCAAATTAATTCATTTGGCCATATGCCAATTTTGGTTAGAGGTTCAATATACAGTTTCCACAAATTTGCATACAAGTAATCATCTCTCACATTAACTTAGATAAAAAAGTAAGTACAAAAAACCCATGGATTGTAGTTAGCATATTCCAGAGTGATTAGGAATAGAATTTTTTCCACTATTCAGCTATTTGTGTATGTGTATTAAATTAATTTGTTCATTTCAGGGAAAGAATTGCATGAAAGCAATGTCAACTCAGAGGGAAAATTGCTCATAACTGAGTGGGGAAAAAGCTACAGAGAATTAATGTTTTGGTATAGAGATGATACTGGTAGAGAGATATCAAATAAAGACAACACTTCTAAAAATTAAATCTGTGAGAACTTTTTCTTCAGCTCTTCTCAACATATGAGAAAATGGAAAATCTGCTACACTGATATACATGTGTTAGCACCTAGGTACTGCTATGAAGACTATGCTAGAAATAGTTCTTATAAATGGAGAAATAATTAGCAAAATCATTAATTTACCAGAATCACAATATTGTGCTTTCCATTCTTCTTCATCTCCTTCATGAACTCTGGCAGACCAGCAAAATTCACTTTATCATAGGTGAAGTCCAGGCGACGTTCCATGTAGTCAATATCATAATGTTGGACATCCTAAACATTTTTCAAGTAAAAAATTATGTTATTACTTTGTCCAGCTCTGGAGTTCTCAGACAGGGAAGACATGGATGTCTTGGAGCAAGTCCAGAGGAGGGCCACAAAAATGATCAGAGGGGCTGGAGCACCTCTGCTATGAGGACAGGCTGAGACAAAGAGGGCTGTTCAGCCTGGAGAAGGAAAGGCTCCAGGGAGAACTTACTGAAGCCTTTAAATACCTAGAGGGGGCTTATAAGAAAACTGAAGTCAGACTTTTTTGTAGGGTCTGTAGCAATAGGACAAGGGGTGATGGTTGTAAACTAAAGGAGGGTAGATTCAGACTAGATATAAGGAAGGATTTTTTTTACAATGAGGTGGTTGCACTGGTAGATGGTGAATGCCCCATCCCTAGAAACATTCAAGATTAAGTTGGATGGGACTCTGAGCAACCTGATTTAGTTGAAGATGCTCCTGCTCATTGCAGGAGGGTTGGATTAGATGGCCTTTAATGGTCTCTTCCAACTCCAACTATTCTATGATTCTATGACTGAAGTATTTGATACAGAAATCAGAATGCATGCAATGGTATTTCTAAAAGGCAACTAATGTACGTAATGAAACCTAAGAGAGTAATTGTAATCCTAGCAGTGGACTACAAGAAAATGTAAAAGCCCTAGTTTAGCAATTATTTTGCAGTGATCTGAATCAGAAGTTTGTTTTCATTATTTGTTTTTAAAATGCTAGCACCTCATACTGCATAATAGCAAATCCATACCAAAATCACCTGCTATGCAGCCAAGAGCAGCACTTAAACATGATGTTCACAGCCCACTTTAAATGTTCTTTTAAGCACTATGAAGATATTACATACAAACCCACTACATAAGATAATGAATGTCGTTGTATTCTACAACTCTCTTTGTAAGACAATTACTTTTCCTCCATTACAATTGTACTCACTTCAGAGTGTAACATTAGCACACACAGTGAAAGATTCCTACTTACATATGGGATGTCATAGTGCTTCATGCGTTCGACAGTTTCCTTTAAAACATCAAGGCTGTTGTAGCCCCAGCGGGAGAGCTGGAATCCCAGAGACCAGTAGGTTGGCATGTGAGGGCGTCCAATGGCCTGCAGCAGGAGTGAGGAATACACAAATACCAGGGTGAGAGGAAAAGAAGTTACTCTGAAACACCAGGAGAGGCTTCCAGATCATTTAAAGCACAAAGGCCAGGGTATAGGCATCACACTCCCATTAAACACCCATTCCTTTCTCCGAGTGGCTCTTGGCACAGCATGCTTGGCACTTCTCCTGGTGGATCCTTGCCCTTCAGAGAGACTCCAACAATGCCAGCACTGAGCATCACTTCTAAGGACACCCCAGTGGAAGACATGGTTTATAAAATCCAGGCTAATGTTAAATGTGGTCTCAGCCTCTGCACAGCAACATGTGCCCTCACTCACAGGGCACATGCCAGCAGAAATCCAGTGTGGAGCCTCATGCCACCTGATCCACAAAAAGCCCACAAATCCCTTCCTCAACAGAAGGCAAATCTCCAACCACACACAGCAACATAAGCTTTGCAAACTTCTCTTGCCATATCCAGCTGAACTAACTAATCAACAGTCTGATCTTTATTTAAGCTCCCTGAAGTTTTAATCATATTTACACCAATCTGATGAAACTCAGTTACTTATGTTATTGCTGGCCCAAATCCTTGTGTTGCCAGGCACTGACAACCCTCTTCAAGACCAGATATACTGTTTGGTCCCAAAATTCTCAACTGAAACACAAGGTAATGAGCTAAATATGATTTTATAAATATTTGATTCCCACTGTCTGAATGTAATCCATCTGTAAATGGCATGAGGAAACTCAATTGAGAGCACAGGGAAGCAAGGCATCCTGCTCTGCTTCCCCCGGTGACAGCTGCTGTGGTAACCTGGGATGAGGAGTGGGCAATTACGATGTGTCTGTTCTACAAATAAGCTGAAGTCTGGCTTTGTCTCATTAGTATACTCCAGTGTTTTCTGGGGCACATCTGAAATCCTTACTTCAGTTAGATCCAATGACACTAACCTTTGATTTGTATTTCTAACACCTTTGCAGGCAACACATGAAAATCTAGTAGCTAGTAAGCACCCATGACTTATTAATCAGCTGCAGCAATTGTCCCCCTTTGGCTAAATAATGGTTCCTCCCTTATTTCCTTGTGGATCTCCATAGTTAGGTAATTATGCTGAAAAGTGAAAAACAACAAAACTTGCATATTGGCAGCTAAATCCCATCTACTTCAAATAAATAAAACAAGGCACTTCTGGCAGTCTCTATTGCATCACTAAGCTCTCTGGAGATGCATTGCATGAAGGAACACATTCCTATGGGATTTTCTCTAGGAGGAGTTTGACCTGGGAAAGCAAGGCTGAGCTTGAAATTGCCCTAAAATACATCACATTCTAGAGCATCCGTACACGGATGTACAAAGTGCATCAGACAGAAAACCACATGTGGGAGAGAGGCAGAGAAAAGCTGAGGATGCTTTTAATGCCCCTGAGCTGGGAAACACACAGGGTAAATTACTTCCAAACAAGAAATGCTTGGGAACACATAGCCAAACATTACAAATCTGGCTACAGTGTGCTTTCACTTGTTGGGATGCTGCTGTATCAGATAAGCAGAAATATAAGGAGGCCATAACCACTGGCGAGGTTAATGCTCTGGGTGTCTCCAGCAGGGATGCTCCAGCTGATCAGCACAGGTGCCCCACACACCTGCTGCTTGTGCTGTCCCATCAGACTTAACTTTCCTGATCCTCCTCAACACCTACTTCTCCAATTCAGCTGGAGGCTGGGATATTCAGAAGTGAGAGCAGCTCTCAGCAGCATGTTCCTGCCACAGAAGCACTCAGCTCCCACTGCACACTGCTGTGCCCTTGCCAGGGCAGGCCCTGAATGGACAAAGGTGGTGCCCACCATGTAGGGGGAGGCCAAGGGGCAGACACGCCATAACTACCCTGGTGCTACCCCATCTCCTGCACATGTCATCAGGTTTTTTCCAGCGTGTCTGGACACATCTGATCACCCAGACCATCTTTCAAGCTCTCCTGGGGTTTTCTGTGGAGAGCTGAATGGGATGTGATGGCTCAGGACAATCTCCCAGACACCTTGTGAGACAGCACCAACATGCTCAACACAGCATGGCCAGCCTCAGGGCCAGAAGTCTTCTTCTCTGTCACACCCACACTCAACATGTTAAGGATAACTTCATCTGAGGAGGCAGCAGAGCTTGTTTTAGACCAGCAAAGGCTGCAGGATGAGCTCTGTGAACCCACCATTTTGTGCTCCTAAAGCAGATGCATATTTTGCCCTTGCTTTCTCTACTGGAAACAGAGAATGACCTCTACAAACAAGGTTAAAAAACAGAACAAAACAAAAGAACTCCCTAATGAAATAAAATGCTTTGTGCACAGGCTTCTCATCTTGGACAAGAGAAATAGGGAAAACTGGCTGATAAATATTAATCCTGCAGCTCAATGCAGAGCCCTGTGCCCTGGCAAGATGTCTGCATGGCATCTGCTGCCTCTTCCCAAGCAGGCTGGGAAAGGGGACAGGGGGAGCCAGCCTGGGCAGAGGCAGTGGGAACTGCTGAGCATCTCTGCTCTGGGTCCTGTGATACCCCAGGTCACTCCTACCAGGGGAGGACAGTCAGTCTGGGACATTGCCAACACAATGCATTCCAAGAGTTGGATGGGGACTGGCTTCTTCCCCACGTCCTGTCAAGCATCCAGGTGGAGAGCAGTGAGGATGGAGGTGGAGCTGTGGCCACTGGTGTGTCAGTCAGAGCCCTTCCCAAAGGGCATGTCCCCAGCACTGGGGTTTGCTGGGGTTCACCTGCTCACCCTTATGGAATGGTGCTGTGCCGTTCTGGACCACAGAGTGAGAGAGTATTTTGTGACAGCATCCCTTGAGGAGTTTGGGATTACAGCTGAACCAACAGAAAAATATCTACCTTGCAAGGAAGATATTAAGTTTTTAAAGCAATTAGTTCTCTAGGTTCACCAGGCTGGTGCATCTATGGTGAGCTTAATTGAAACCAGCAGAACATTTGAAGAGGAAGGATGAAAACAGGGCAGCTGGGAAAACAAATGTTCTTTTTTCTAATTATGCTGTGGACTCTCTCTAATGGATCCCCCTGAAGCTTCCTGATAAAGTAACTGACATATGGTACCCACTCACAGATGGATCAGCAGAGGCAGGAATGTAATTTTGCAAACCTGAAGACTCAAGTTGGATTTGATATATATTTAGGATCTAGTTAATTCATACAGATTGCATTCTGCATACAAATGATCAGAAAGTGCAGCAGCCAGAGAAAGACTGCTTGGCAAAATTGACTCCCATAGAATCAGAAAAGGTAGATGGGGAACTGAGGGAGCAAAACGTAGAAATGGGAAACATATGGGGTATCCAAAATGAAGAGGGGAAAAAAAGCGCAAAGATATCGTAGTGCAAAACCAATTAAAAAAAAAAGATCGTATTTTCTGTTCCAGAATTCTTCCTGCACTGGTTTCTTAAATAACTCCTAGTGTTTAATAAAGTCACTGTAAGTTTTTGCCTGTTTATATAACTTAGCATTATGTATATTTTTTTCACTTTTTTCAGGGACACCTGAGCACTGATGTATCAAGGAGGCACCCTGGAAGCATTTTGTGGTAAGAGTGAAGTTCAGTGGAAACAAGTATATCTAACAGATAAAATCTGTGTCTGGGAAGCAGGTGATCTGCATTTTTTTCCCCTGTGTTGGATTATTGGACAACTAATGCTATTAATATGAGCATCAATTATATGTACTAGATATATACTATGTACAATGATATGTACTATATTCTATAGAGTAAAATCACGATCCTATCCTGTTAACATTATGACCAAAGACTTTGATGAGAGAGAGAGAGCTGCAGAGGTATGCCTATATATCACAGAGGCTGGAGGGAGGTACTCCTTCCTGTGCTGACAGAGGAGCTAAGATGTCTCACAATGCAGATTGCTAATCTTCCACCCTAATTAGCCACACAAATTATTTTTGAAGCTTGATATTTGCTTCAACTCCCTTTCTTCAAAGAGGAATTACAGGAGGAAACTAGAAAACCCAAGTGGGCGAATGCACTGGGTTTAGTGTTTCTGTATGGCTAAATACACAATGGCTAAATTCCACAGGCGCTGCTAAGGCCCACACATCTGTATCCAGCTCATCTGCTATGACTAAGGCAAGCAGCTGAGTCCTGTGGGCACCCAGTCAGTTAGAGGGTAACCTTCACTCAAAGTCTGTTAACAGAAGCTAACCTTTGATTTAGGAGAGTAAAAAAAAAGACCCTGTAGCTGCTGAACCATAAAGAAGATGCTCACAACCTCAGTAATATAAAAAATCTAAGGATTTTCAATGCCAAGGTCTTCAAATCTTGGTTTCTGCTGCACAAAAAATTATCAGTTGTTTATTTCTTCTTGGGGAATTCAGCTGCAAGCTCTCACTGAATCATCTGTGATAAGATCTATGTGCAAGCAGGTTCCTCATGTTACGTCTCCAATAGGAGAGTGGACTAGAGACCTCTGAGGTCCCTTGCACCTGTAACTAGCCCACACTTCTGTAAGGAGGAAGCAAACCAGCAATTTTCTCTCCAAACAAAATCAGGAGACTTACAGTATGCTCACTTACCGCTTGTTACTGGATAATTTGTGATAAAATAACACATTCATGGCCTTTACCCAAGAGCTATTAAACATCTGGTTTCTGAACCCGAACATTCCTGAGCATCTTGTTATGGAGCTCACACACTACTGCTGTGCACTGCTGGTCTGTTCTGAAAGGCCACCAGTGGTCTTGGCAATGTTGGCCTGGTATTAGGTGTGACTGCAGAGCCTCAGCCAGGCTCAGGTCACTGCCTGAACTCTTCAGCTTGTTACTGCTTTTTCTCACCCTCCTGCAAACGGAGGTGTTTGCTGTTAAAAGTGAGATTTATGTTACATAACTGTTCTGCACACCAGACCTCTTCTGCAGTAGGAGAAAAATGTGATCACTGTCATATAGAGAGAGCTGTACAGGACAATCTTAGATGTCTTAGATGTGCAGGAGTCACATCCCACACAGCTGGGCTCAGGGGCAGGAGGGAGCAGAAGAACTGGGCTGGAGGCTGCTCCTTCCCATGGGACCATGCCCAGCACATACCAGTAGCTGCTGCCACTGCTGTAGCACTCAGGTGCCACTGGCAGGAGGTATCCTACAGCTCATCCCTGCTCCCTGCAGCACACAGTAGAGGGACAGACGAATCAGCACTCACCCTCTGCTCCCTTCTCACACCTTGCCTCACTCTTGGAGCCCATTTAAAGCAGATTATCCTTCGCCAGGCTGGCATGCAGGGCCACCACAGCTTTTGTTGTTACCTGTCCTCACTCCAAGGATGCAGAGAGGCTGGTGACTCTGGCAGAGCAGCTCAAATCAACCCTGATCACCACACAGAGAGCCAAGAGCCCTGCTCTTGGCATAGCCTGGACCAAGCAGCTCTGGCCAAGAGTCCATGGTCCATCCTGGGTGCTGGTGACAACCTGGAGATGTGTGTGGGGAAATCTTGCATACTCCGGAGGCCAAATAAAGAGCTTTGTTACAAAGCTGTCCTAACTCACTGGTTTGGAGGGAGCCACACGAAATCACAGCTAAGCTCCTAAACCTCTCACAGAAACAAGCATAGCAGGGGCAGAGAGGTGGCTCAGATACTGAGGTGGCACTGAAGGCAATGGCACAAAACATTTGAGAAAGGTGTAAAGCACTTTGCTCTGAAAACAACTCCCTTGTTCTCACCAGCTTGTGCCTGCTGGCACCTGGCCACCCTGCCACACCAGTGGGGCCATGCTGGACAGATAAAATGAGGGGTCCCTTGAAAAGCAGTGACTGTGGCAGAGTTGCTCAGGAGAGAGGCAGGTGCTATTCCAGAGAAGCTCTGCAGCAGTGCAACCTGATCCCACCAGGGGCCCCTGCAGCCAGGAGCTCCCAAAACACCAATTTGCAGAGGAGACCCATGCAAACAGCTCAGAGAGCCGAGCCATGCTGCTGAGCAGTGCCTTGCAGACATCAATCACACTTCTCCTTTCTACCCCTTTTCTTTCCCTACAGCATGACAATGACTGCATAGGGAAAATCCTCTCAGTGTGACAGAAAAGACAATTGAAAAATAAAGTCTTTTCTGTCTCCTTCACCTTCCCACATACCTTGTACATAAAAGCCAAATTATTACCCTAGAGACTAATAATATGGTAATTGTAACATTTTTGACCTTGGAATTTCAGGATGTTTACTGAAGAAGTTATTATTTCACATTGAAATTACTAACACGCATTCTTTAAGATTCCCTAGAGAGTTGAGCACAAGCTCAGAGAATACAGAACAGGATTTTTTTGTCCTGGCATGTGACATATCTCATTAGGAGACGCCCACTGCTCTCCTTTACCTTGTTTTCTTTGCTCCAGCTCCATTTCCAGAGACAGGGGTGGAAAGTCAGCTGCCACTACCCATCAGCTGGGGAGTGAGAACTCTCTCATTTTATTTTCAGATGCTGACCACCTGCTAAGCCACAGAAATGCTGCCTTCAAACACCAGTAAAAGACTTTGAAAAGGAACAGGCGTGGCTCTAATTTCCATCGTACTGCTGCACTAACTCCCTTGAAATGGGGATCAAAGCTCCAGCCTGGGGGAGAGTTGCTTTACTTTTCCCCCTCGCTTTTCTCCCCACTGGTTTTATTACCCATGTGTAAGTTAAAATCCCAGCTTGCTTGCCGGTCTGTGGCACTGGCATCAGAAATAGTGTGTGCTGGTTTGGGCTGGGATATAGTTAATTTTCTTTATAGTAACTGGAATGGGCTGTGTTTTGGATTTGAGCTGAAAATAGTGATGATAATTCAGGGATATATTTGATCTTGCTGAGCAGTGCTTACACAGAGTCAAAGCCTTCTTTGCTCCTTACTCCACACCATCAGTGAGGAGGCTGGGGGTACACAAGGAGTTGGGAGGGGACACAGCCAGGACAGCTGAGCCCAACTGACCCAAAGGATATTCCATATCAAATGGCTTCATACTCAGCACATAAATCTGGGGGAAGAGGAAGGGGGAGCTGGATATTTAGAGTGCTGGCATTTGTCTTTCCCAGTAACAGTCACATGTTCAGCCATTCCCCCGATTCCTGGGGGTGTCTAAACACCCTCCTGCTCCTGGCAACTGGTGAATGAATTCCTTGTTTTGCTTTGCTTGTGTGCACAGTTTTGCTTTACCCATTAAACTGTCTTTATCTCAACCCACGAATTTTCTCACTTTTACCCTTTGGATTCTCTCCCCCAGCCCACTGGGGGGGCGAGTGGTAGTGGCTGTGTGGGACTGAGCTGCCAGCTGGGGTTAAACCATGGCAGACAACGGGTGGGGATGATGTGCAGAGGCAGCTGGAAACCTCCAAGCAACAGAGCAGTTGCTCCTTCTCCAGGACATGGAGGAGCACCATCAGCCTCTCACCTCTCTGGGAGGTAGCACCTGAGCCTCTCCTTGGAAAAGGAAGGTCTAGCAGAGCCCACCACCCCAGAGAAGCTCCAGCCTTCCCAAAACAGCAGCATGAGCAAGTCTTATCCCTTTCTTCACCAAAGCAGAACCCAGAAATACTTTCCTTCTGGGTTAAATCCTCTTTTTCCCTTGCTCTAAACCACAGTATTTCTGTTCCCATACAGGCACTTTAAAAGAAGACAAGCATAGGCTGTGGAGGCTTTAAAAAGCCAAGAAAGACAAAATGTTCACAAAGATCAGAGCTCAGGCCCCTTTGAGGGGCGCATGGGGAAAGGCAGAGCACATGCAGATCTTGCTGTGAGCTCTGAGTGCCTGGCTCTGGGATGCCCTACCCTGTTCAGCCTTCCTCAGAAAAGGCATTTGCAGCCTAATCCTCAGGGTCTGCACAGTGACTCCCCCTTCTCACAGCAACATGCTTACTCCAGCTCTGCTCCACACTCTTTAGGTTTGACACTGATTTCTTTGCATACACAGCTTGCGTCTGAGGTGGCAATTTCTGTGGCAAGGCCCAGTTGAAGCATCATTTGGTGACCAGGAAAAACATATTATCTGCTACTTTTTTCTGCACAGTCCTCACTATATAAAAATTGCATGTACACTTTCAAATCAGCCATTAGCATGTGTACTCTCAGTTCTGTGGAAAACACTGGGCAATTGGATAGCAAGTAGTTACACTCTGTGAGACAGCAGTAAATGCAGTGTTATACATTCATACTCTCCAATGCAATAATATAGGTTTTCATTAGTAAAAAACAGCCTGATGGCTCCAAAATCAGCAAGCAATTCCACTGGCAAATAAAGGCTTGAACACTTTAAAGTCCATTCAATATCTCTGAAATCCAGCATATGTAAAGTTCCCAAACATTCCCATCTGTGCTCTGCCTAGTTTGTTTACTTGGCCTGCAGTGTCAAAATGCAGTTATGTCATACAGCAAAGATTATAAAACTGTGACAGCCAGAGAGGAGTAAGCTTACACAGATACCTTTCTAATCATTGCATCCCTTTATCCATTTAGTGTACTCCTGCATCCCACCCTGACATATTGCAGGAGAGGCTGGAGATGTGCACTGAACAGCCAGCCTGCCTGTGACACTCAGACTGTTCACAGATGCTCGAGCACACGCCAGTTTTCCCATGGATCTGAAGCTGCAGCTTTGTACAAATGGATCACACAAAGCTCTGCCTGCACAACCCACTGATACTACCAGATACTGACAGGACTGTGTTACAAGGCACTGCTCCATGTGCCAAGTGCACTTTTCTACTAACCTCAGTGTACTGCTGAACCACGTTTTCAGGAGTGGGTCCCATGAAGAGATAGAAGTCCAGGATCCCTCCAATAGTGCGGAAAGTTAAAGATGGGTTTGGAGACAGAGTAACATCTAAAAGGGGAAAAAAAGGCCCTCAGCACAAACAAACTCTGCACTATACATGGGGATAGGTTAAGAATGCATCAGGGGAGGTTGAGATTCAATATTAGGAGGCATTTCTTTACTGAGGGCAGGCAAGTGCTGTAACAGGCTCCCTAGAGATGTTGATGCCCTGAGATGCATCAGGGGAGGTTGAGATTCAATATTAGGAGGCATTTCTTTACTGAGGGCAGGCAAGTGCTGTAACAGGCTTCCTAGAGATGCTGATGCCCCGAGACTGTCAGTGTGTAAGAGGCACTTGGACAATGCCTTAACAACATGTTTAGCTTTTCATCAGCCTTGAAGTGTTCAGGCAGTTGTACTACAGGTATGTTTTATGTCCCTTCCAAATGAAATCTTCTATTCTATCCTACCTATCCTAGGTGTGTGCATGCTGGGCTCTTCCCTGTGGGTACGACTGGATGAGCAAACAGGGCTGAAGGGAGGCAGGCCCAGTGTTTCTGTAATCTCTGCTTTCAGACTGGCATGGTGCAGCAAGAAATCACAGAAACCCACCCAGCACAGATTGCATACATCCATTTGTCTCAGTTTCATATTTATACAAAGGATCAACAAGTTTGTGTTTAGGGTTCCTCTATGCTATTTTAGTCTTATTGTAAGCCATTGTCTGCCAGGGGAAACTGATTTTATAGACTAAGTGAAGATTCCCCTTTTCTGAAATTATACCACTAGATTAATGCAGTAAGGTGACCATGGCAACACAGAAAACTATTCTCCAAAGACAGAATATAGGACTAACATAAACTGATTTGATTTTGTTATGCCAATCTCAGAGGAAATTTCTTCCACCTTCTTCTTTCCCTCTATTTGCATCTATTTTCATAAAAAAGTTAAGAATGTATTTTCCCTGAAAATGCCCAAAAATGCCCAAATTCCTTGTTAAAAATTCATTCTACTGAAATTCCTTTGAAAAATCTTTGAAAAATCTATTAGTCCTGGAAGCTTAGTTAGCTGTGCAGTCACTCATATTTGTACCCCATTGAAAAAGCAGTCAGTAAAACAGTATTTTATACTTACTAATCTATCATATTTCTATATGCAGTCCATGTAGGGAATCCATGTATCTTTTTACCTTGTGCATTGGAGTTCAGAAGGAGAACACCGTGGGCATTGGAGTCTGGTTCCACACACATGTAGAAAGGGTGCACTCCATAGAGGTTGGCAAATGCCTGAAACATAACACATGAAGTATGACTTGACTTTGCTATCTTTCATAGCTTTTGTCAAGTAGATACTCATGCACAGACAAAGAAATAAATTTATTCATAGTTAGAAACTTATTTTGAATGGTTGGGGATTTTTTAATCTAAATTGGTGTGAAGTCAAATTTACAGAAAAGATTTTTTTCTGCCTTATCACAACAGAATTTTTTAATCTTTCCTAGTTAAATCTTTGATATTCTGCTAAACCCTTCAGACTGGCATGAGTAAGAATCATTTTTCTAGTTAAAAGAGACTCATCAACCACTGACTCCAGTTCAGCCAAATATCTAATGAGTCCTGCTGGAGTCCAGCTTGTTTGGATGAACAGGGATTGATCCAAGCATAAAATGTAAAACTCTCCTGAACCAAGATCTTGGCACACAATATACTTTTTCCTGAAAATTGCACTGTGAGAAAGGTTCTGATAAAGGGTTTCAAAGTTCCCTCAAAACAATTCATGGCTTAGTCTTTAATTAAAATTGATGATACCTGCAAAGCTTGTGACATTCCATGTTTCCCACCTCCTTTTGGTGACACAAGCTAGGACAAAGTGTTGCATAGAGTGAATTACCGTTGGTGCCTGGTCCCTGGAGTACATGCCATAGGTAACAAAGTTCATGTTGTGCTTGAAGGTCGGGTGCTCATGTTCACCAAACCCATACACAGAAGTGGATGGCACGGCGGTGGTGATCTGAAGGAACTGGTTGGAGAAAAACAGATCCACCAGGGGACTGTCCCACCTGTGACAAACAGAGCGAGACAGGATTAGTTTGTTTCTCTTTGGAAGGTATTATTTTAAATTTATGTCCAGCTATTTATACTTTTAATGTATTTTGGAGAAAAACAGTATTAAAATACATTAAATTCTATGCATGCATCTAAAGTGCTTAACCTAACACATTAAATTAATCTTGCAATGGTTGAAGATATCACATCTACTTATGCAAAAAAATGCACCAATATAATTTTGAAAAGAGCAACTAAAACAACAGAAGACAGATTATAAATCTATTATCAAAATAAGTGGTTGCTTATGCTATTTCTATGACAACCAAAGTGAAAGGCTAAAAATTGTTATTACACAGTGGAGTTCAGAATACTTAATGAGAACAACAGACATTTTATCAGCTTTTTTTAATGTTTTGCTGTATCAGGACACAAATACCCCCAACTTCATGCAGGTGCTGAAAATAGAGGATGGTTTTCTCCAGACTGTGCTTGAACAAGATGTTTTTATTGTGATGACTCTCTCCTGCTTCTCTCACCAGCTTAATGCATTTATTTCTATTAAATCATCTGTGGACACAGGCTCACATTTTAATTAGGTGCTACATTCTGTTTCCTATCTCTAGAGCTATAATGAGCTGCAAGTTAGATGGGGGAGAACATAGTCAAGCTGTGGAGAAGTGTTTTGTTAATGGTCATGTGTATGCCATGAGTAGCTCATTTAGATAGCACCCTCTCGAGCCTTGTTTAACCATGAATTTGTTACAGCTAATTAAAATAAATGAGCCCATGCCATAGAGAACAGAAGTGGTATAACTCTCCTTTTAATGTTCTTCTATTCAATGATTTTGACAAAATTAAATGGTTGACTGGTAAATTGAGAAGTGGGAGATGGGTTGTGTTGGTGGGGAGCAGCTCTACCCCCGTGACAAGAGCACTCTGGTGAGTGGCCTGCCACCTGGGCCACCAGCACCCCTTCCCGGGGGCCAGTCCCTGCTGCTGGGAGGACTGGGAGGGCACCACTGCTCCCCAACAGTGGTGGGCTTTCCCCATGAGCCTGCAAGGACAGCTGCTCATGGGGATGCTTAAGGAGCTACCTTGCCTCTCCGTGCAAAACTCAGGCAAAAAATATCCCTAAATTTTCCTAGACAAATCCAAAGTTACACACAAGTACTAAAGGGTCCGTGTGGCTTTTTTAAAAAGTCTATTTGTCCTTTCTTACAAGCAGAAAAAGTAAGAATTGTATATAACTCTTGATTTGTTTTTTTTTGTTTGTTTGTTTTTTGCCAGCAGGAACCCCTACCTCCCTCCTTTCCATTATATCCACCTACATGCAGTACTGAATAAAATTATTTTCATTTAGGAGGGTTATGCATGCAAAATATCCCTGAGAATTAGATCCAGTCCTTGACAAATAGAGGCCTTTCTGCAAGAAGCAGTTGCTGTGCAGGAATAGGGATGGAGCTTTGGAGCTATATTCCTGCCCAAAGGAAAACTGTCACACAGCTCTGCTGTGTGCCAAGACAGGAAGGGTCACTGCTCTGAGCAGACCACAGGGTTGAGAAAACCTCAAATTATGCCAGAGGGGAAAGGCTTTCGAAAAAGTTTAAATATCTGCTGTAAGTCATTGAGCTCTCCCCATGATGTCTGTTCAGAGGACATGAGGCTTTGTACATTTGTGGTACCCACATTATAGCATGGACATTCCCTATCATGAGAACTCCTAGTGTTACCATGGCATTAAAGTATTACTTCAGCTCAGCAAGTCCCCTCCTCTGACCAGGAGGGTCACTGGGGTGGTGCAAATGACAACCCTAGGAACAAGCCCTCTGCTCCACCATATCTTCACACGTTGTGGAGAGACTGGCTCATGACTCATGCATTCCTTCAGGCAACTCTACCTCTGCGTGACACTGCCACAACAGTGCCCTGCTCTGCACCCCTCCATGGCTCAGCTCCCTGGGGGCTGCCACCCCCACCAGCACAGCTCCCCATCAGCCTTGTCTTTCCCTAGACCTCTGCATGCCAGCATAGCTATGTGCTAAATATAGCATTAACCATGACAAAAAAAAGGCTGGTAATTACTCTCTTTTTTTTTTCTGGGCATCATTATGTCATCTCCATCTGAAGGAAAGCATGAACAGGTTTTCCCCTGGCACTATTGTCTCCCTTCACTCCAAGCAGCTTCCTGAGTCCTTGTGCTCTCCAGCACACTATGGTAGCTGTTGTGCTACTTTATGTATTTGCTCATGTGGTGTTCGCAAGGAGCAATCATTTAAATTAAAAAAAATATGCCATTCCTTAAACCCTTGCATACAATAAAAGAAAATGTCATATTTCTCCAACCCTCCCTCCTACTGGTTTAAAGTAGATAGAAGGAACAAAACAGGAAGGAGCATAAAATGACATCATGTTTGCAGGAGTTTGCGTGGTTCTCCTCCAAGAGTCCTATGAACCATAAAACCACTGTGATGGACAACAGAAGGGGTCTTAAAAATGTAAGAACACAGCTGAACAGTTGCACACTGTCAAAAATGCAACCTCCGCTAGAAGATGGACGATGCAAAGTCTGTGAGCACAAGAACCCTTCTTTTTGCACAAGAGGTAATAGCTGCAGTCACATTTACTGCTGGAAGTCTTAAGCTGTTAGTGTGTCAGTGGTAAGAACACTCCTGCCTGAACAAACCAGCCTCCCCACACATCTGCCTGGCCCATTGTCTTTGAACAGTCAGCTGCCTGTCCAAGGAGCCTGATTGAAAAAAGCTGCACTTTTGCCATACACAGTGCACTATACTAAAGAGTAAACCTCTCTAATTTTTAACTTCTTATCAGAAAGAAAAAGAGTGACTCAGATTGAAAAGGTCTCTGTAAAAATTAGCATTTTTGGCCAGCAAGGGAACTCGTCTCACACCCAGCAGTCAAGCCACTGGCTATGAGGATGAAACACAACTGGAGTGGACCAAAGAAGCAGTATTAAAGGAAGGTGAGTAGGCAGACAGATAAAACATCCTGCTCATGTTGAAGGTGTAGCTCATGACTAACATTGTCACAATGTTTGAGGGGGATGACTAAAAGGCTGTACAAGATGGTTTTCAGGAGTGCAATCATCAGTCCTTTGTAATATGAACTGGACACGATGATTTACCTCTCTGAACAACTACTCTGTTGAGGTTTATTGGAGGCCAATGACTGCAGTGTGTGCAGTGGCTTAAAGCAATGATTCACCAGCCGTGAGCAACCAGCTGCTGGCACTCCTAAAGTGGTCTTACAAAACCTTCAGAATAAGGAGACTTGGGACACAGATATAATACATCATTAGGACAAACATCATGCATTACCTGGACATTCAAAAATAATTTTAAGTTGGGAGAGGTTTGGTCTTTTTTTTTTCTTCCTGTTGCAATGAATCCTGGAGAACTGAGCTCATTATTTGAAGTTGCAAACAACTGGTCCACTAAGTCACATGGAGAAAATGTCCTCTATAACATCTGCTTTTCTTGGCCTCCAGGCCACCCCATATATTATATGTGTGCAAATTTAGTTGTAACTTCCTATGCCTATCCAAAAAAGGAGTCTAAGCCTCCTGGCAAAGCTTGGGCACCCCCTTCCAGAGGGCCTGGGCTACCATAGCATGCACCAGCTGCCCAAAAAGTGCTAAAGCACCTTAGAGAGTGGGGAGTACACACCCTATTTTCAAATGAGCCTCAAATCTACTGATTGACTCAACATTCTTGAGCTGCTGAGGAGCATCACCTAAGGAGCCCAGATCTCAGATTGCTAAAAACATTTCCACTGATTGCTGGTTTTGGCTGGAGTTAACCTTCTTCATAGTAGCTGATGTGGGGTGATGTTTTGGATTTGTGCTGGAAGATGTTGATAATTCAGAGATGTTTCAATTACTGCTGAGCAGTTCTTAACAGAGCACAACAGGGCTTTGCTGCTCCTTACACTGCCCCAGCAGCAAGGAGGCTGGGGGTGCACAAGTAGCAGGGAGGGGACACAGCTGGGATAGCTGGCCTCAAGGAACATCCCATACTATATGGCTTCCTGCTGAGCATTAAACCTATCAGGAAGGTTGGCTGGGACACTGCTGCTCAGGGACTGGAAGGCATCGGTCAGATGGTGGTGAGCAATTGTTGGCATTTGCATCACTTTTCTTTCTTGGGTTTTATTTTTCTCTCTGTTATTTTCCTTTTAATTACATTATTATCCTTATTACTACTACTACTACTACTCCTTTTTTTTTTTCCCCCTTTCACTAAATTGTTCAACCCATGAGTTTTCTCACTTTTACCCTCCCGGTTCTCTCCATCTTTCAGTCAGGAGAGAGCAGGCAGCTGTGTGGTGCTTGGCTGCTGGCTGGGGTTAAACCATAACACTGTTTCACAACAGCTGTATTCCTTATTAGCTCTAAGTCTTGGAACACCACTGGAGTGCAGAAGGTCACCCAAGACTGAATTTTTACATGTTTATCTTACTTTAAAGATGATTTGTCAAGTAGGTGAGAAAATCAGCAGGAGTAATCAATAGATTTTCCACAAACATAACATTTATTAAAAAAAAAAAGAAGTGCAGAGTATATTTAGTTATTGACACATTTCTGCTCTACTTCTACTGTGTTCATTGTTGTGGTATCAGGAAATGTCCTATAACTCACTGGATATACAATGCTTAATTTTTGCTCTGAAAAACACTTGGGTAAGTGATATACCTACAATATTTCTTGCCTAGGTAAAATAAATCTTAATGATTAGAAGACTAAAATAAAGGCTCTCACTAACTAGGAACAAACCCATTCTACCCATGATGCATACAATTTCCTTCCCTTGCTTTCAGCAAAACTGCAGTTATGAGAATAGCATTATAAATCATTCTAATAGCCTTGCCCATGTAAAAACACCTTTGTAGTAAGTGGTGTCTGTGCTAAAAATAAAAAAAAAGGCAGCTGAACTCTACAGCAGCCTTTTTGGAAATTAGGGAAAATCTTGATTAGGTTTTGGTTATTTTTGCAGTATATTCCCAAGTGCAACAGCAAACAAGGTATTCCAAACGCTTACTAGAAAGTAGTCCCTATCTAGCTTGTAAAAAATATGTTCTGCCTTCCATTATTTGTGTGACATCATGAAGGAAAAGTCAGGATATTAAAGTGGAGAATCAAATCAGTAGTCCATCCCTCTGCAGCCTTGTCTCCAGAAATGGCCCAGGCCAGATATCACAAAGGAAGGCATAAGATGTCACTCAGAGCCAGTCTTGCAATAATCTCCTTATGGAGGAAGTTTCTGGCTGTTTTCATAGAATTAACTGATGTTGTGAAGCATGGAGACAAAGTATTCGGGGGTTTTATTTTCCTACAGATGATTTTTTTATTATGCCTGAATGTGTATCCTGCTAGGCCTCCTGTGCCAGTGCTGCCCTGGGGCAATGAGTCCCACAGAGTAATCACACTCTGCAAAACGAGCATGTGTTTGTTATTTATCACTGTCTTAAAGCAAACAGTTCCCAGCCTTTTACTCTCTGTTCTTGAGAAAATCTACTGCTGCTCAGGGACTGGAAGGCATCGGTCAGATGGTGGTGAGCAATTGTTGGCATTTGCATCACTTTTCTTTGTTGGGTTTTATTTTTCTCTCTGTTATTTTCCTTTTAATTACATTATTATCCTTATTACTACTACTACTACTACTACTCCTTTTTTTTTCCCTTTCACTAAATTGTTCAACCCATGAGTTTTCTCACTTTTACCCTCCCGGTTCTCTCCATCTTTCAGTCAGGAGAGAGCAGGCAGCTGTGTGGTGCTTGGCTGCTGGCTGGGGTTAAACCATAACACTGTTTCACAACAGCTGTATTCCTTATTAGCTCTAAGTCTTGGAACACCACTGGAGTGCAGAAGGTCACCCAAGACTGAATTTTTACATGTTTATCTTACTTTAAAGATGATTTGTCAAGTAGGTGAGAAAATCAGCAGGAGTAATCAATAGATTTTCCACAAACATAACATTTATTAAAAAAAAAAAGAAGTGCAGAGTATATTTACAGTTATTGACACATTTCTGCTCTACTTCTACTGTGTTCATTGTTGTGGTATCAGGAAATGTCCTATAACTCACTGGATATACAATGCTTAATTTTTGCTCTGAAAAACACTTGGGTAAGTGATATACCTACAATATTTCTTGCCTAGGTAAAATAAATCTTAATGATTAGAAGACTAAAATAAAGGCTCTCACTAACTAGGAACAAACCCATTCTACCCATGATGCATACAATTTCCTTCCCTTGCTTTCAGCAAAACTGCAGTTATGAGAATAGCATTATAAATCATTCTAATAGCCTTGCCCATGTAAAAACACCTTTGTAGTAAGTGGTGTCTGTGCTAAAAATAAAAAAAAAGGCAGCTGAACTCTACAGCAGCCTTTTTGGAAATTAGGGAAAATCTTGATTAGGTTTTGGTTATTTTTGCAGTATATTCCCAAGTGCAACAGCAAACAAGGTATTCCAAACGCTTACTAGAAAGTATCTAGCTTGTAAAAAAATATGTTCTGCCTTCCATTATTTGTGTGACATCATGAAGGAAAAGTCAGGATATTAAAGTGGAGAATCAAATCAGTAGTCCATCCCTCTGCAGCCTTGTCTCCAGAAATGGCCCAGGCCAGATATCACAAAGGAAGGCATAAGATGTCACTCAGAGCCAGTCTTGCAATAATCTCCTTATGGAGGAAGTTTCTGGCTGTTTTCATAGAATTAACTGATGTTGTGAAGCATGGAGACAAAGTATTCGGGGGTTTTATTTTCCTACAGATGATTTTTTTATTATGCCTGAATGTGTATCCTGCTAGGCCTCCTGTGCCAGTGCTGCCCTGGGGCAATGAGTCCCACAGAGTAATCACACTCTGCAAAACGAGCATGTGTTTGTTATTTATCACTGTCTTAAAGCAAACAGTTCCCAGCCTTTTACTCTCTGTTCTTGAGAAAATCTACGCTTTCTTGGAGCCTTCATGCTCTCAGTTGGTACTACCTCCTCCAGTGGTTGCTGTTGACAGTGTGGCAGGAGCAGCAAGGAGAACAGCATTTAACCTGAGTGTATGTGCCACAAGTGCCACAAAACAACTCACAGGCTGTTTAGCTGGCTCACCTGCCTTATTACAACACAGTATTTTCTCTCCTGTTTTGACTAATATAGGGCTCTGGCCAACCACAGGACAGTTTCCCACAAGAGCTGCAAGATCAACCAGGATATCCTAAGCAAAGATTTACTAAACTAAAGCCAATCTCTTGACAAAACATTTTTCCACTGACCCCACCAATTTTGCCAAAACAGTTATTTTCCAAGCATGACAGGAGTAAAAAGAGGCTCTGCCCAACAATGGTGGTAGTTTGGCACCTTCTCCTGTGGGGCAGGAGATTCATGCCCTAGTCCCTGACCCTCAGGGTTCAGAACTGTGACTTGCAGCCTTAAATCAGATGCAGGTTTCTAGTTTTCTCATGGAAAACAAAAAACACCCTATGTCTGGATGGAAGCAGAAGCTTTGCTGTGTCTCATCTGATCCCCCTGGCATCTCCCTAGTGAATGTGTGGACATGGCACCTCTTTACACCCATGGCTTTGGATAGCTACTGGCACAGAAAGGGACCTTCCGTGGATAGTGGCAAAACAGCAGGAGCACTGGAGAGGGAGAAAGCAGAGTAGAAAGGAGGCAGGATGGGACACAGTGGATGAGAAAGAGAAAAGTAAAGGGAGTAAGCCAAGAGGCATTACTGGGAGGACAAAGGGAGGCAGCCCAAGCGCTCCTGGTCCCAGCAGCCCCCAGCAGTGCCTGGATCATCTCCCTACATGACTCTGTCTAATTTTTGCCTCATGCAGGCAAAGCAGCAGCTGTCAACTGATTAGCTTGGAGCAAGCTGAAAATGTAGCAGGACTTGGCCTTTTATTCTTGCTCCTGGCTCTGCTTGAGGTTTGCAATCAGCTGTTAATGTCTCTCCTCTCACACAGTTTATTCCTTTCCCCTGTCATTGTGATTACATGGAGCCCGGAGTTTGTCCTGCCCTCCTTGGGTAGCTCAGCTATGTCTCTCTGCATGCAGTGAGTGTGAGAAATGCCCATGAAGCACACTCAAAGCCTCCTCTGCTTCTCCCCTCCAACATTTCTAATATGCAATGAAATAATTCCTCACAAGGAGGAGGCTTTGTGCACGGGAGTGCCAGAGTGGGGATAGGGTTTTCTATCAAGCAGACAGACAGGAGTCTGACACCCCACAAAGACATGGATGGCAGGACAGACTGCAGGGAAATACAGGTGTGGGCTTTGAAACAGCAACCCAAACCTACGCTGTGTTTCTGCTTGGGACAGGCTGCTTCCTTCCCAGGTGGCCTGTCAGCTGTGCCAGAGCATGCTGGGCATCATGAATTTAGGCTTTCTTGGGGGGTAGGTCATCCAGCAGCATGGCTCAGCTAGCAAGGCATAAGAAGCATAAGGAAAAGCAGATTTCTGAGAATCCGTAATTGTTTTTCTATGGGAAAGTTTTCCTCAGAGATATTTAAAAGGTCCAGGAGAGAACCCTGACCTGGTTTGGTGCAGACACAAGTAATCCACCAACAACTGGGGAGTGCAGCTGCAGCACCTGTTGAAAAGGTTTTATTTGCCCACATTGACTGTTCTGAGCAGTGTTTGTGTGCATATAGAAATCAACAATTGATTCAGCTGTTCATTGAGACAGTAAGGCCATGGCTGTTCACATCTTAAAACAGGAGGCTAAAGTCCCTCCAGGTGTCAGGCACTTGCCTGTTTCTCAGGGACACTCTCCCACACAGCCTGCCCTAACCTGGCCCAGGCACAGACACCACCAGCTGTGCAGCTCGGTGCCTGGGTGCTCTGGAGCAGCTGCTCCCACTTCTGGAGGGAACCCAAAGGAAAACTTTTGTGTTTTAGCATTCAAACCTGCCTTTGGGCAGGTTGAACTAACACGAAAATCTACTTAACCTGCCAGATGCCACCAGTGCACCCCTGGACCCAGCCAGTCAAGTGCAGCCACTGATGGGAATGTTCCTATATGCTGACTGCTGAGGGCTCATCCTTCAGTAAAGTAAATGCAGCCAACCATAGATTTTAGGCCAGGATATATAACCTGCTTTCCTGTTTTGAAAGATTCCATCTGCACAGCTCTTTTGGTAGCTAAGGAGATTGCAAATCCCTCTAAGACAGGTTGTGGAGTTATCTCTGAGCACCTGCATTTCCTCACTCTGACAGGATGGACAGGCAAACAAATGAAGGGGAAGCATTTCTGCTCCTCACACAGGGAATATAACTAAACTAAATATCATTCAGCTGTGAGAGGAATGGCTCCCTGACAGGATCCTTTAGACCACAGTACTGGCTGTGCCATTTCACATGAAACAAGAATTCCCAAGAACATATAATTTCCCTTTCTGTACACAAAATCCTCTGTCTCTGCTGGTGACAATATTTTGGGAGCAGCCTTGCCACTGCTTGCAGGATAGAAGTCCATTATTTGTGCATTATATTCACCCACAATTTCCTCTTTTGGGGCTTGGCTGAGTTTCAGGAGCACTCCTTTACCTGCCTGGAGGCAGTGTACAATTTCCCACGGGGATGCTGGAGAGCAGAGCATCACTGCTGATGCTGTGCTGGTGCTGCAAACCAAGGCTGCCCTCTGCCTCCCTGGGCTCTGCAGCACAGCATGGCTGCAGCCCACACCTCTGCTGCTGCTGGGCACGGGCCTTGGTGCACAAAGAGATGGAGGGACATGGAGGAGGCTTCCCCAGGCCCACAGCAGGGCACTGAATGTGCCCTTCTGGAAACCTTCTCAGTGGGGACTGACCTGTGCTCCTCTGCCTGTCACTGCAGTTTTGTCTTTGGCAGTCCCTGCATCTGCTCCATGGCAGGCCCCTCCCCTCTGCTGGGACATCTCAAGTTTGATCAACCCAGGCTAAACCCTTGGGGTCTGGGTGAAGGTGAGGAGGGCTGAATGAGAATGGGCCATGAGCTCTTGCTATGCATTCACCCCTTACATCAGCATTCCAATTAATAAGTCTTTACAGAAAGAAGAAGAAAAGGCCTCTAACAAAAGACCACTGTTTACACAGAGCTGTTAAGTCTAATGAGAAATTAAATTATTTTTGTTATCAGAGTAATGCATAATACATTCATTTAAAATAGCTGACATAAATAAGACTTTACAGAATTGACTGTGACAGGTATAAAGAGATGCCATGAGACTGTAGTTCAAAAGGATGGTCAGTTCATTAAAAACCCAGCATGATGCAGACCATTCTAGAAGCTGTATTGTCTTATTTACATCACTCATGTTAAGCCATCCTTATATTGCTCACTGCTGCATTCCCAAAAGCAGCTGGCAGGAATGCACCTTGATTGGGACTCTGTTTCTAGAGTAGCATTATGTACTAGAGATATGTTGATGGAAGCCAAGGAAAAAGGAAATTAAGACACCTGGTGACATTTGTTAGTGAGAGGAGCTTTTGCTGAAGTTAAACTTACAGTACTAGCTTGAGAAAACAAATGGTATTTTTGCAGAGGGACAAACTAGAGCCAGTGCCATTCACTGACATCAGTGGAAATCAGAGGCTTACAGCCTCCATTGCTTTGAGCTTCCTAGACCTGCCTGCTGGAGAGTGTCAGGAGATCTGGCGCTTAGATCCTGACACCTCAAATTTCAGAAATCTTAGCTCAGTGCTTTGTTGAGTTGAGTTTACCAGCATCCCAAGCCATGAAATTGTAGCCTCAGAAGGTTTTTGACTTACGGAATAAACTTTTATACATGCACATAGATAATTGTCTGTTATACAGGCACATACCCCCATTAATAATGAAAGTTTGTTCAGGGACACGGCATAAATCTGCACCACATCCTTTGACCCCTTGTACCACAGACCCAAGCAACAGGGTGTAAGGAAAGAGTGCCCACCCCATCACACCTAACTTTTACAAAAAGCAACATGAATCACGTGTAGTACTCACAGCACGGTGCCAGTGCTTTTCCTCTTGACCGTGAAGTGTGTGGAATCATCTGAGAACTCCACCTCATAGTTGGCTTCCTCAGCAGTAACCCCGGGGCCACTGATCTTGAGTGGGACTTCAAACCGCTGCGCGTTGGGGTCGTAGAGCTAAAGCAAGGTGAGCAGGGGGCAGGTCAGCTCACTACTTAGCATGTGTTGCTTTGGCTAAATGATTGCAGCCCCCCAAACACTCACCCTGAACCGGAGTCTGTCCTTGGTCTGGAACTCCACTTCCAAGACGATCGGGGAAATGTCACTTCCGAAGAGGGACAAGGCCTGGCGCTTGTTCAGCGTGACTCTGCAGTGGAAACACATGCTGGTGCCCACCACGAGTGATCACTGCCTCAGACCACCCTCGGGCAGGCCAGGGGACCACCCAGCTACCCTGCGCCAGCTCTTTACAAATAAATCATTGACTTACTGAGAGAAATAATCCCTGAGGTCAGTTTGGGCCCTCCTTGATGTTGATGGATAAAACAGAGGTCCCCAAAGAAAGGAGACCTCGTAGTTTCCTGAGGCACAGCTCCCGGGGTGGGAGGGACCACTCCGCGCCTACACCTGGTTCCCTCACCTGAGGTGTGGTGAGAGCACAAGCCCCAGTTCTACGGCACACACGGGGAAAGGTGTCCCTTTCCCTCCTTGCCACAGGTGTATCGCAGCAGCTGCGGGAATGTTTTCGGCGAGGGTGCCCGGGGCGGCAGCGGCGGCCCCGGGGCAGGGCCGGCCTGCAGCGCCCGGGGCTCCACACGCACTCACCTCCAGCCCTTGTCGGTCTGCTCGGCGTTCCCGCTGCGCGCGTAGCCGTAGGGACTGTTCTCGGGGAAGAAGCACCAGGGAGCGTTGGACACATCGCTGGCGCACCAGGTGCAGCCCCGCGCCTCGCAGGCCTCCTGGGAAGCGCCGGGCTGCGGGTGGCAGTCAATGCGCTTCTGCACCGCGATGGCGCCGGGGCACTGCGCGTCCTGCTCCGAGCCCCGGCACCCGCCCAGGGCTGCGTGCGGGAAGAGCCGTCAGAGCAGCCGGGAACCGCGGTAAAAAGTAAAAAACCCCACAGCACCGCAAACTTCAGCCATTCTTTTTTTTTTTTTTTTTTTTTTTTTTAAAAGTCTTTTCTCCCCCCCTTA